>NW_019731616.1:315228-329056 GCF_002891405.2 Cryptotermes secundus
TAGCCGCGCGGTCTAAGGCATGCACTGTCTTCACTCGCTCAGAAGACGGGACCGTGGGTTCGAATCCCACAGAAGGCATGGATGTTTAGTATGTGTTGTCCTGCGTTTAGGAAGAGGCCTTGCTACGGGCTGATCACCCGTCCTAGGAGTCCTACCGTCTAAAAAATGATCAACGAAACTGAGAAATCAGCTCTATGCTCCAAATATGGGAGCGAGAGGAGAAATAAATACCTCCACTCCCCGTACGTCTTCATGGCGTGGTACTCAGAATTAAGCACAGACACAAATTTACCTTCACTTTACGTCCAAGAAAGTTTATTTACCATATAATAACTAAAATCCTTGTGTGCTATAAAAACTTAAAAAAAAAAGAGACATTATAATAGCAATCAGAAATTGCGCTCCATGAAACAGCGCTAGATGTTAGAAGTTAGTACGTTACTTAACAGATACCAACTTCACTAACTTAACTGTATTACCTGTCAGACTCTGCAAAACACTGTAATATAATCAGTGTTCAACGGAAACTATTTAGACTGCTGTGTTCTGATGAGTAAAGGTTCATAGTATAACAGAAAGTTTCAAATGTTTCGGAGGAACCTGCTCCCTCCATCTTCAGGATAGAAGAGAACAGGGAAACGAGGGTACAAATATGGAGACAGGAAGAAATTAAACGGAACCCCGAGGGGGCCAATGGGAGATAGCGGTTCCTAATTGTACTGCAGGTTTCTCTGAAACGTCGGTACATTTCTACCACGCTATATGGCGCAACAGCCAACCACATCTCAAGTTTCACCATCTACTTGGTCGCTAAAAGGAAGCAGATGACGAATGAACTGGCTCGTCTTAAAACAGTTCCATTTTTAGGGGTGCAGTAAAATATGCACAAAACAAAAATTACAAGATCGAAATTTTGAGGTAGAATGATCAATAAACTGGGAGAAAAATATTCAAATGTAGCGGTTATGGCTCAACCGAGGCATTACTCCGGAATTTACCTGAATGTTCTGCGGAAAACCATGAAAAACCTCTCCGCATAGTAAATGTCCCTGTAGAAATTGGACTTGGACACCTCTCGAATAGAATCTGGAGCATCATCGCTACACTAACGTGTTTGGTTTTTCTAGATTGAGTAAATAACGTACACAAGTAAAAAGCAATACCTGTGTAGGACGTCATTATATGAAGATACAACGACTAGTTCACGGACGAATTTGAGTTTGAAGAATTGAAGAATAATAGTAAACACTGAACTAGGATTGTAGAACTGCAGAAATCTAGAACTGTTAACTATATCCTCCACTCAATGTATCTTCAACCTAGAGTCGGACATATAGAAAACATGTCACTGTCTGCATTGTTGCAGGCTTTGCCTAGCAACCGCTGTTTACTCGTCGTTGCTAAGCAATGAAGCTTGCGTTGTCACACTTGCTTGAATGTGGGCAGTTCCTACATCTGTAAAGGTGCGTCCACATTACTCGTGCTCGTGCCAGGCTTGTACTCGTCGGGAGACTCGTCTGGCTTTTACTTGTGCTAGTAAATCTTCGTCCACACTACTTCAGTTGCTCGCCAGGCTTCGGCGCGTGAGGATCCGTATATTTACTCGTAGTGTGTATAGGCTGTAGTCGTATTTTAATTTATTGGCTATAGTTTTTGAATTAAAAATTTAAAATTTGCTTGTGTCGTGACTTGTCATATCGTCCACATTACTCGCCAGCATAGCGAGTCACACGAGCACGAGTAATGTTGACGCGCCTTAACAGGCCGTGGAAGCCCATAGGGTTGTGAGGCGTCGAGGCTCCCACATTTTCTCTAGACAATCGACTCATAGATGGCGGTGAGGTTGTCAGCCTTACGAGCCAACCGGCCACCCTTTACCCCCAAGAAGATTCCTGGTACTCTTTCTGTTACGAGGCTGAGTCGACCCCAGAGCCCTAGTACATACGGCTGAAAGGGTTACGTCAGTTGATATAATCCTATGATCTTATCGGAAATAGAATCCGCGACCTTCCGGCTTCTAGCATAGTGCCTGAACTAAATACACTACCGCGTGTCTCCCCTCTAAATGACACAGCTTGATAAAACTCCGAAACAATTTTTCCCTGATGAACATGTATCAACTGCACAGGTTATAACGGTATGGAATGCACAGCAAAAGAGATACTGGTTGGAAATAATCCGTAAAAATGCCTGAAATTCAACCGGCGATCCTGAGGCACATGTCGCCCACAACTCTATGGTCAAAGAGTGTATGAAGCAAGAAACCAGAGAGAAGCAGGCAGTGTGTGTTGGTTATTTCACAACACTGTCAGTATTATTCTTATTATTGTTAGTGGGGTTGGACTAAGTCCCTTGTACTGCGGCCACTTCTGGCCTATTGTACCAGCCCCAGATGATAGGTGAGGGTGATTGTGGAGCAATTGGTGGAATGAAGATTGGCAGGGGAAACAGAAGTACTCGGAGAAAACCCGTCCCAGCGCCACTTTCTCCACCACAAATCCCACTTGACCAGAATCGGGATCGAACCCGGGCCGCCGCGATGGGAAGCCAGCGACTAACCGCTTGAGCTATGGCAGCACTGTCAATACCTTGACTATACACCGCCGAGTGACAGGACAACACAAGCCCGATGAACTTCAGAGGCCCTGAAAAGAAGCAGCTGTGACCTAATCGAGGTACTGACCTGGAGGGCCTAAGGACAAACACGAAACACATAAAGTCAGAATTTTTGGTGCCCCGCTCGAGATTTGAACCTAGCATCTCCCACATACGAGTCTAGAACGTTACTGCTACGTCAGCCTGCTTGGTGCAACGGCAGAACTTGGAACTAAAGATTGAACAGAGAGATATCTTGTCGGGGATGAATGTAGTTCAGTTTTCTCTCACAAATTTTAATTTAACCTCGGCCAAACCGGGCTGGCAAAATGTCAGACGCCTTCAAAAGGTTACAAAATCAACGAGGGCCGTTGACTGCCGTTTACAGGCGAAATACAATTACATAGCACCAAAGGCGCTATCTCGTGATGCGTGTCAATCGTAACAACTACATCAAAGTCATCACTCCTTTACAACAGCTACCACCTGGTGGGCAATTCACATACTAATTAACCACAGCAATGCTGGCGGTCCCTGGCATCTCTGCCGTTTTCAAGTATTTGTTCTAAATGCCATGAAGCATTCACGATATAAGGACTTTTTATTACAACACTCAACAATATTCGATTTCAATATTTGGTATATTTCCTTCTTTTTTTTTAATTTGAGCTTACAAAAACCAGCGAGGGGGACAAATGCCAGGCATTCCCACGCCCAATTTTCATAAAAAATCGAGAAAGAAGAAAATGTACCAAATATTAATATGAAATTGCATTCTTTAAATACAATGTCATTCTATACTGAATGTTTCAGGGCAATCAGTAAGACCAAAAACACGGCTTAGGCGGAAGTTTGTAAGCAAAATTTCCGGAGTGCACTCCCGACCCATGGAATAGTTCTGTCGGCGTCCGTAACATCAATAAGTAGAATAATCAAGGACTTCAGAATTTGTACNGCGGGATCGTGAAGGCAGCGACTAACCGCTTGAGCTATGGCGCGGTCTAACAACATTCGGTTGGTCAAATTAATGAGAATTGGATGGTGAGACATGTAGCATGGATGTGAGGAACAAAATGAATACAAAATTTTACTTGAAAATCTCGAAGGTAAGATATCACCTGGAAGACCTAGGCATAAAAGGAAAGGATCACATTAGAGCAAATTTGACATAAATGGGTTTTTGGAAAATGTGAACTGAATTCAACTAGCTCAGAATAAGGCCCAGTATCAAGTTTTGTAAGCACGGTAATGAACATTCGGATTACGTAAAACGTGGAGAATTTCCTCACAAGGTGGGCGACTATTGGCTTCTCAAGAAGAGATACTACGTCACAGCAAGGAGCTGAATCCTGCTTCAAACAAGACATTTATCAGATGTATGAGATTCCAGGAGTAAATCCACAAATCACCTGCCCAGACATTTTTTTCTAACTACATTTTGCGTCCTGACATTTCAGGGTTACAAACCCGCAAATCTCTAGAAGGCAAAACCCGCGATTATCACACAGCTGCATAGCGGGCCAGCGAGGGGGGGTTAATTATACCTTTCCGCAAACTGTAGTCAACATTATACGGAAATCTTTTACTAGTCCCGGGGGGCGACGTTGCCGAAAGACACCGCGGATACTGTGACCAACGCCTTATGGGAAATTAGGTGTTAGGGGGATCGCGATTACGTTTAACACTCATAAAAGCCTAACACAGTTCCTTCTTCCTTTACTGAACATAAACAATATGTTATTGCAGGACCAAGGTCGTAATAATGTGTTCCTATTCAGGCTTATCGCATGCCTCAGGCATGCAGCGACAGCGGAGAAACGGAGAACTATTGGAAACGCTTATTCCTTTCCAATTCATTCATCACGAATGTCACATGACACGACCTGGGTCTGCAATGGTATCTGTGAACGAAAACCTTGTTTCGGTTGTCATTACAGCCACGCCCTCGAAAATGTGATCACTTTGCGTGGGGAGCGGCCATTCAGAAAGGGCTTGTGCCTGAAAGCAAAGAAATAGTAGCCACTGTTAGAGGCCGTTACCGGGAAACGGCTTGTGGCGACTGTTACGGACTGAGAACACTAGTCTGTGTTCTAGTGACTTGTGAAGTGTGGATATCAGAAGTGGCGCTATAATTAAGTGTAATTACCCGTTGACAGTCACAGTAAAACACGCGACAATGTAAAACCTGCATATACGATAATGAAAACAAGCAAAATGAAGGTAAGACGAGTACTGTCTACTGGTAAGTCACGCTATATAGTGTGACAGAAGTTTACCGACGTTTCGGAGGAATGTACTCTCTCCATCTTCAGGTTCTAAAAGCAAACCAAGAAAGCGTCAATATAATTACACGACATCACATCCCAGAACACAGCAATCTTAACTGTTACCACCTTGAGAACCATCAATGTCACCAATTTATGATAATTAAGGAGAATCCTCACGAACGGTTATTCTGTTACGCTGGAAGGCCCCACCATCAATGATTTAACAACGCCAGTGTGTTTGACGGAAAAACAACTGAAAACATTACTGCGAAATCCCCTTCTGATGGGTTACTGTTCATGGCGTTACATTTTCCTCATCAAATCAGCGCCATGAGCATAGAGAAGCACGTGATCTTGGCTCTAAAACTTCACAGGAAGAGATCATCTGTGCTACCTTAATGCAGACGACAGTATAATATTAAAATTAATTCTGTATTTCAGCATCCTGTTGCAATTGTTTAACTAAACGTCCATGTATTTATCGTCCGTCAATATTGCAACACTTGTTTATGCACCACTTAATTTTAGTTCAACATTTTACACTTTGACACAGCATGTTTCGGTCCCAAACGGCCATCTTCAGGTGTCTTCATATGTTACAAATATACCGTATTTACGCATGTATAGGCCGCACATTTTTTGCCAAAAATTCAAGAGGAAAACTGGGGTGCGGCTTATATTCGAAATATTCGAAATCACACTTCATTTAAAAAAAAATATAAATACGGTATAAAGAGAACTAGAGCGTGTGATTTTAACACGGACTAACACAGTGTAGCAGTTTAAACGTAATTTAATAAAATATTTGTAACATATCAAGACACCTGAAGATGGCCGTTTGGGGGCCGCAAAATGTTGTGTCAAAGTGTAAAATGTTAAACTAAGATTAAGATTAAGTGGTGACTAAACTAGTGTTGCAATACTGACGGACGATGAATACATGGACGTTAAATTAAAATTAATCTTAGAACAATAGGTTGTAAACAGGTGAACGGAATGGAATACCAGTCCCAACGTGTTTCGCAATACAGGAACGTTTGCGAGTCTGCCAATTAGTATAATTATGTACATAAAGGCTGGACTACACAATGCACGTAACTGGCGCCAGGGGTACGTCTACTTAGCCACTTCTCTGTGCGGTAGGGTCTCACCGAAGTCAGAACTTCTTCCTTCACCTGTGCCTTCAAGCAAATGTTGAGATGGCTCCCAAAATTCCATGTTGCTACTGTCTGACGCAGACCTGCCGACTTAAATCCATCAAAATTTAGGTTCTTTCTCTGGGCCCTCTCCCCAAAAATTCCTCTCTATATTATGCACCTCTCAATTAATTATAGAATCAAAATTCAACGTCTGCAACGGTTCTGAAACTATATTACTGAACATATTTGTTATGAATACCCAGGTGAATAAGCAACGCTCAGGTCCTGAACCTTTCCACGTTCGAAACTGACGTACCAGGCTGTCGGGTTGGTATGCCCGCCCCCCCAACTCTTCTCTTTCTTGTCTCGCTCTGTCGTCTAGTGGTCAGAGCTCCTGGCTACAGACCTAGAGGTGGCGGGTTCGATTCCCGGCGCTACAAGATTTTCTGAGTAGTGGGTCTGGAACGGGGTCCACTCAGCCTAGTGAGGATAATTGAGGAGATATTTCAAGGAAACAATGGCTCCGGTCTAGAAAACCGAGATTAACGGCCGTGGGGATTCGTTCCGCTGACCACGTGACACCATCTATCTGCAAAAGTTGGCACTAACTTCGCCGACACGCGGCGGTCGCTCGGCCGGTATAGTTCGGTGCCGGCCTAGAGGCCACGAGCCAGAAAGAAATCTTACGTACACGAAGATGAAGACTCTCTGAGACTGTTCTACGAATTTTATTGGCTTCCTGAATTCCAGGAACCGTGAAGGAAAGACACAAAAAGAATGAATGGGGATTTCCAGTATCCACGAGCCGTAACATTTTACATTCATGAGAGCAGGGTCACACCACAGTATCAAGTACCATAGCATAGGGGATAAAACAAGGTACACAAATATCCAAACCCTAAACGGCATTCAAACACACGATCCCGCCGTGCAATCGGCCCAAGACCTTAGCAGAGAACAGCAGAATCGATCAGGGAAAATACGGCCTTGAACACGGCTAGACAATTAATTTTTAACTGAAATATATGTTAATTTAGTTTATTTGGTCGGGATAGCTCAGTCGGTATAGCGATTTCCGGCATGGGAAAGAGATTTTGTTTCCACTCCGTAGCATCCAGACTGGTTATGGAGTCCACACAGCCTCCTATCCAATGGGTACCTCGGGCTCCTTCCTTGGGAGTAAAGCAGCCAGGGCGTAAAGGTGACAACTCACCTCCATCTAGTGCCGACACCAAGAGCGGTGGAGCTACACCTCCACTCCCCCATACGTCATCATGGCGTGGTGCTTAATTAATTAAGACCAGAGACAAATTGTACTATTGCTTACAGATCTGAGCCAATACAGGTTGAAACAGGGCCCTACTTCGATATTCAAGGGAGGCGGTGGGGCAACACTACACACCGCTCACCAATACACCATCCGTGGGGGGAAGGAGGAGGGGTCCTGTGCCCCCGTACAACTGGGCATCGGAACCGGTCTGGACGTAGAGGCAAAGAGAAACATGTCTGCGTTGCCCGGGAATCGAAAACCGGTCGGTTGAACCCACAGACAGTCTATCCAGCCGAGTACAGACTGCGCAATACCCGATGCTAATTGCCTGCACAAGGACGTTAAGAAAACCAAACAATTTTGTGTTTCCTGTGTTAATACGGAAAGCGATGTGGCCATACTCACAAAGCAATCCTTTTGAAACAAACATCTCACACGAAAACACTAGAATACAAAAAACGCCAGTGTGCTTTTAAAAACATTTTCTCACCTCCCCTCCCCCTCAAGATATATTCTGTGACGTGACACCGCGTAGTATGATTTCGCCGACGTTTCGGCGGAACATCATTCCTCCGTCAGGGCAGATGATGCAGAACGTCGATAAACGTCTACCTACATATCACATCCCTCCATCGATGGTGTCTCCACCTTATCGTGGTGGTGGGGTTTCAGTGCTCCTGAGACTCTGAGAGCTATGCCGGCGGTAGCGTAGCTACGGGTAGGGTCACCCATGCCGAACAAGTCAAGGGGTGGGAGCCAGATGAAGAGTGACACCCTGGTCCTCCGGGTTGGGGGTTGGGCGTGAGGCTAACAGCATCACACCGTAAAAACTAAATTGTTCAAAAACCAGACAGTCAGCCTCTAAAGTAGAATATATAGGACAAGGAAGACAGGAAGACCAAGCCTTAGATGGTTGGAGGATCCGCATGTCCGTAAAATGGAGGATGTCCGTAAAATGAAAGTGAAAGGGTGTGGATGAAAGATGAAGAACAGAGAAGAATGGAGACAGACTGTTCGGGAGGCCAAAGCTCACCCTGAACGGTAGCGCCAAGGGGAAGGAAGGACACGTCGCATTCCAGAAGGCTTGTTTTCATGATCACCGCAAGCAGAACCTAACATCTCACATAACTTCTCCTTTATTTGTCGCTCTCAATCGTTTCAGTTGGCCCATAAGCACAGGAGAGTCTCCGAGAAGAGAAGGCGAGGGAACGTACAGCCTCATATACAGACTTAGGAATTTCTGGACATAGCAGCCCATTAAGTCAGCGGTTCCTAACCTGGGGTGCGAGATGTCGTTACTGTAGGTCGTGAGATAAGCCATTTTTTTAAGATAACTAATCGAAAACACAAATTACGCACAGGAACTAAGTACATGTACTCTACTTCACTACTGTTATGTACGTTATGTATTTATTAATATTATAACTTATAAGTTTCAAGACTTCACTGAACAAGACAGCAGAAGAGTCGCTGAACCGGTAAACTTAATACAAATGTGCAATTTCTCATGTATTCTTAATATTACGATGAAATTAAAGTAAATATAATTCTAAAAAACGTGTACTCTTTTAAGATATTTTAAAATTGTCTGCAAAATTAAGACAAATATTCAGAATTACTGGGTTCTACGACTTTGTCCAACGTCCGGTATGCTAAAAAGTACAAAACAACGTTTTGGAAACTGGATCTGTTTCCAGTGATTGAGGTCAGCTCTTTCTGAGAGACACAACAGAGTAGGTGTCTCCCTCTGACATGAGGACCTGGCCCAGTGATTGAGGTTAGCTCGTTCTAAGGGACCCAACAGAGTAGGTGTCTCCCTCTCACATGAGGACCTGGCCCTGTGATTGAGGTTAGCTCTTTCTAAGGGACCCAACAGAGTAGGTGTCTCCCTCTGACATGAGGACCTGGCCTTGTGAATGAGGTTAGCTCGTTCTAAGGGACCCAACAGAGTAGGCGTCTCACTCTCACATGACGACCTGGCCCTGTGAATGAGGTTAGCTCCTTCTAAGGGACCCAACAGAGTAGGTGTCTCCCTCTCACATGAGGACCTGGCCCTGTGAATGAGGTTAGCTCGTTCTAAGGGACCCAACAGAGTAGGTCTCTCCCTCTCACATGAGGACCTGGCCCTGTGAATGAGGTTAGCTCCTTCTAAGGGACCCAACAGAGTAGGTGTCTCCCTCTCACATGAAGACCTGGCCCTGTGAATGAGGTTAGCTCTTTCTAAGGGACTCAACAGAGTAGGTGTCTCCCCTTCACACGAGGGCCTGGCCCTGTGATTGAGGTTAGCTCTTTCTAAGGGACTCAACAGAGTAGGTGTCTCCCCTTCACACGAGGGCCTGGCCCTGTGATTGAGGTTAGCTCCTTCTAAGGGACCCAACAGAGTAGGTGTCTCACTCTCACATGAGGACCTGGCCCAGTGATTGAGGTTAGCTCTTTCTAAGGGACCCAACAGGGTAGGTGTCTCACTCTCACATGACGACGGAAACAAATCAAGTTTCCGAAATGCGTTGTCTAGTTTTTTAGAATACTGAACAATACATAAAGTCCGAAAACCCAGTAATTCTGAGTGCTATACACCATCGTCAGATCCATTTTAGAGTCCAAAATAAATATATAATTCTTTGTCCTTTATTTTATAGTCCCGACACGTCTTAGGTTTAAAGAACTGACCTGACCTAACTCAACGATGACTGATAAGAAGCGCGAGACCACAGTTTGAGAAACAAAGAGGCGCAGGTTGCAGTAACAGTTAAGTGCCCTAGCATTAAATTAATACCGACAATAATTAAGCTCCTGTACGTTCCGACACTCGAATTCCGAACTTACGCCATGTTGTAAAGCTCTGAATCCAAATTCTGACAACATATGGTAAAATAATAAGTAATACCACACTCCGTGGCCTGTAGTCCGCAAGCGAACTATACCGACCGGACAACCGCCGCTTGTCGGCGAAGTTAGTGCCAACTTCTGCGGATAGAGGGTGTCACGCGGTCAGCGCAACGGATCCCTACGGCCATTAATCTCGGGTTTCTTGACAGAATATAATAAGTATATTACTGGAGGTCCTATTTTCGATTTACTTAATAAAAAAAAAACAACAGAATTATGATAACAGGGGCTATAAAGTTAGAAATTTGTCTGAGCCTTGAGTTACTTGTTATAACGAGCTCGACTTACGACCCGTTAACATACTATGTTTCAAGTCTGCGGTCTGACCGTATTGCAAAGGAAAAGGGAAGTGGGTAGTGTTCAACGTTCGCTCAACAACGCAACTGTAACGTGGCCCCTACAAAATGAAGTTTCAATAAAACAAACAGAGCACTGACACTGCACTTCCTTAAAATAATACTGACTCATCATGAGGAGGCTCTACCGTAATGATTTAAAACATTCTTCCATTGAGACGTTCCTGAATCGAAGTTCTTCGACAATTCCCCTGAACCCAGGACAGTGAACCGTCTGCTGCGTGGTGCCAAGTTTACAACAGAATTTTGCTAACCAAAAAGAAGTGATACCAACCGTCCCGGTGAATTTAATGAAATATTTCCTGCTACGAATTATTAAACATCTCTTCCGTTCTTGTTTTCACAGTGACACAAACAGCACCCATTTCGTTTTTATTCCTATATCACTCATGGAGCTGAGCCCTTCTTGAGAAGCTGCCAATTGTGCAGCTACTCAAGAACTTCTCAGCATTTTATGGAACCCAGAGGTTCATTAACGTGTTCACAAGAGCCCTCCAGCGGTCACTATCCCGAGCTAGATCAATCCAATCCATACCAACCCATCTGATCCTTAATCTACTCACCTTCTTTAAGGAAAGAAGGCAGCCCAGTGGGATAACTACGATGATTGTTTGTATACACCCCATTTAACTCTTGACCCATATGACCAAAATACCATTAGACGCAAACATAACAGTAATTTTTAATTCCTTGCGATAATTACAACATGGCGGACGTGCGAACTTGTGAGACAGATACAACTGAATTGCCACTCAATAGATCTAAAGGTTCTTCAAATAATTTATGGCAGAGATCTTAGTATCCAGCTATTATTAAGGTTTCTCTTAATACTATAAAACTAACATGGCGGGCGTGCGAAAATTGTCTTTAACTTTCAGTATGATGGTGATAACTAATGAACCATGGAAGCCAGGCATTTGAAATATTTGTTTCAAGACAGATCACGGACATGCGTACAGATGATGGCGTTTCTAATGACAACTAGCAACACATTTACGAATGCAAGCAGCAACAACACGTGACGAGCATTCCAATGTATCTGTATCCGTGCGTGATGGGCCATGAACAAAATTGCATTTTATTACTACACAATAAATTTACATTGCCTAAATAAGACTTTAACAAGACCAGATTTGTAAGACTGGCAGCAGGCCTTGTAAGTTCTGCCCGGGTCTCCTTGTACACAGTTTCCGGGACAATAATCGTTAGTAATTGATACAGAAGCCGGCCACGGTAGCCGAGCGGTCTAAGGCATGTACTGTCTTCGCTCGCTCGGAAACAGGGATCGTGGGTTCGGATCTGTTTCCTGTGAGGTACGAACTGAATTCTTATATATTATTCTTATACACTGCCGGTCACGGTAGCCGAGCGGTCTAAGGCATGTACTGTCTTCGCTCGCTCGGAAGCCGGGATCGTGGGTTCGGATCTGTTTCCTGTGAGGTACGAACTGAATTCTTATACACGCCGGTCACAGTAGAGGAGAGAACAATCTTGCGCCGCCGAGAATCAAACGTTGCTTTACCGACTCCTGCTTAACAAAAGTCGCTGAGAAACCCGGCCCGCTGTAGATGGTGCGCATGGGCGGCAATGATGAACTATCGACTGAAATCAGGAACGGCTGTGGAAATATCATGAACTGTCAATGAACTAGAAAACAAAATGGATACTCAAACGTTCAACAAACAGAGATAAGAGAAGATAAAGACCTGGAGCTCCCGACCAACATATTTGTGTAACCCATGTCATCACGGGGGGGGGGGCGATAGCGTAGTTGGTAGAGGCACTGGGTCACAAGCCGGAAAGTCGCGGGTACTATTCCCGATGAGGACACTGGATTTTTTTTCTTCAATTTACCTAACCCTTCCAGCCATGGCCCTGGGGTCGACTCAACCTCTAACAGAAATGAGTACTAGGAATCTTCCTGGGCGGGGTAAAGGGCGCCCGGCGCGTAAGGCTGACGTCACCGCCATCTGTGAGCCGATTGTCTAGAAAATGTATGAGCCTCGACGTCTCACAACCCTATGGGCCTCCACGGTCTGTTACAGGGATAGCTTTAGCCTTTTTGTTAAAATTAAAATTCTGTGAAATAGGTGAGCACTATATTAACCCGTCCAAGCATAGCGGTTTCTATATATACCACCTACTTTGCCATTCAGAACCCTGTTTCTCTGACTATATACTGTCGAATAATGGAATGACCGGCGCATAATGACAGAAAAGGATTTAGACAGAAACGGTCGTTGCCTAATCGCGGTGTCTTACAATTAAACCACCATTTCCTTCCAAATCCGTTCCACTTCATTAATCATCCAACCATCCGACGTTACACAAGCTGAACTACTGACAGCATCTCTATATAAACTACAAACCGAAACAAGTTCTGGGGAAAACACGGACTGCATAGGAAACAGCGTGCAACAATTCTATTGTTGCGAGAGTATTTGTTGCCGCTGGAATGTGTTCACCGAGCCGTTGCCTTGCAAAGGCCGTCACTTTTGGCGCCATGTCACAATGTATTCAAAAACTTGTTAAGGGGAATAGACAAACAAGAAGGTGCTCTCCTAAGCCTCTTTTTATATTTAGCCTAGTTTCCTTACTTTGATAAGTACGTTAATCAGGTTTATGAAACATTTTACCAGTCATATTTCGGGAGGGAGGCAGCCAACTCAACAATATGGCTACTGATTCATCTGAATTCCTATGAACTCAGATGAGTCTCTTATTTTGTGCAACTGCTCAACCGATCCGTGCGTGATTTTTTCTGCTGCAGAGGTTAAATGGCAACAGTGACAGTTGACCCGTATATTTGGCGTCACAGGACATAACGCATGCGCAGCACAGCAATTCTTTGCAATCTTTCGCTTTAAATATTTCGACAACTGCACGACTTACTGAAAAAGTGCACTGGATACAAAACGTGGTTAATTTAGCTTACTTGCGTTATCTTGAAACAAGTTCTGGGAAGAACTAATCCCTTAATTTCTTCGATACGGCACGGACAGCATAGAGACAACGCCTCCAACAATTTTTCGTTGCTACGGAAACGTCTTTAACGAGTCGTTACCTAGCAACAATAGGGGGCTACACAAACACACGTGTTTAACAATTCTTATATTGTTGCATGTATTCGTTGCAGCGGTAACGTGTTTACCGAGCCATTGCCTAGCATCGATAGGGATATACACATACAAACACACATACTGATGGAAACTATTTATGAATTACGCTGTTGAGATGGGTACAGGTGCCATGATATACATACCGGGTTCCATAAAATCTGTTCAGGCATTCAAAAGTTAATTGGGGGGGGGG
>NW_019731616.1:329234-333327 GCF_002891405.2 Cryptotermes secundus
CTCCGAGTACTTCGGTTTCTCCTGCCAATCTTCATTCCACCAATTGCTCCACAATCACCCTCACCTATCATCTGGGGCTGGTACAATAGGCCAGAAGTGGCCGCAGTACAAGGGACTTAGTCCCACCCCACTAGCAATAAAAAACAAGTAAAGGTATCCCTGTAACAGGCCGTGGAGGCCCATAGGGTTGTGAGAGGTTGAGGCCCCCAAATTTTCTATACAATCGGCTCACAGATGGCGGTGAGGTGTCAGCCTTACGCTCCGGCCGCCCTTTACCCCCAGGAATATTTCTGGTACTCATATCTGTTAGAGGCTGAGTCAACCCCCAGGGCCATAGTACGGCTGGAAGTATTAGGTCCATTGAAAAAATCCACTTCATCGGGATTCAATCCCACGACCTTCCGGCTTGTAGCATAGTGTCTCAACCAACTACGCCACCGCGTGCCCCAGCATGAAAGTACTTTCATTTTTCTAAAATAAGGAGCGTAGGCTTATGCGATCCCCATGCTGTCTGCCGCCGTTGGTGACTGTTGTCACAATATAACCAGAATTTGAATATGCCGACGAATTGCAGCGCACGGCGTAATATTAAATTACATAAAAATCAATTCCGAGGGTTCTCCATGTGTTACCTAAGCAGAGACAACATAAAGCTGTCCCTGTGCTTAAACAAGCGGTAAAGCGGTCGGGAAGTGAAGCTGATCAGTTAGCTCAAACTAATGCCGAGGTCAAGAATGGTGGAGCTATTCCTCCACTCCACGTCTTCATGCCGTGGCGCTTCATTAATTACTCAGAGGGATAACTTTACTTTTTACCATTATTTCACTTCAATAAAACAACACACTCATGAAAGTACTTGAAAAGAACAGTTTAGAAAGTATTCTTTTTGCCAATATTTCACGCTCATTGGAAATAGCGGAATTTGCCACCTGTTTAATTTTCGATCTGTCTGCTTACGGCTGTAACGTCATTTCCTTTTAACTACGCGATTATCGTCATCCCCTTAGCGCACGATTCAGCATTTGAAAAGTTCATAGCTATAATTACGTACACGATAAAAACGACCTTATGTCACGTTCCACATGGTCCCGGTACTTTTGCTTGTAGCACTGACATCTGCCGGTACAGACTGTAACGCCAATCCCCGTTAATGTATATATGTACATTTAGGTTCATAACAAGGAAACTGAAAGCTAAAAAGGAATATAAAACAAATGGTAGCGAATATGGACACACACAATACTTGACCATCATCACGTGGTCCAGAGTGTTCTGTGAGAAACTTGTAGCAACAAATAAACGACTTTAGTGCGAGGCCGCTAAAGAGTGCCAGCTCCCCTATAAGGCTGCAGTGTGGTTGTGCGTTGGGAAGGAGGAACATCAGTAGCCGTGACAGAAGCAGTACAACTGACGTCGAACCATCGCTTGAGCTGAATTACCGGAATCAAGCCACATCGACGGTAAGTTTGACGCCATTTTGTGTTGACAGTCATTCATTTTGAAGAACAGGTTTTTATGTGCAAACTTACCGTGACACGAGATAGTAAGAGTACAACGGAGTACATAACACTTCTCGCGCGTGTTCTTTGAGATTTTTCATGCCTCAACGGTCTTATTGTTCATTTACCGCAGACAAAACCCCACTGTTACGTGAAAAGGAATCACAGTGCGGAAAAGTCCGAATTGCACTTCGTTAAACACTTTTGCTTTCGTCATCGCATCAATACCGGCCCTGGGGCCTAGCTAGATGGGGGCCACTTTTTTTTTGAGGGGGGTACATGGGCGATCAGACGTGAAGATGACAACTCACCTCCATCTTGAGACGACATTAAAATTTACTTAACGACGCTTTTAGTAGCTCAGAACACGTAGTGTCGAAAGGTATGATGACTGGTGTGAAACGAGTTTGAAAGGAAGTGGTCGTGGGTTAACATGAGGTAGCATCAAAGCATGCATCTGGAGAAAATGAGGCAAGTTACGCAATCCCTAGTCATAGAACCGATACCATGATTTCGGGAATACGGAAAAAAAAGGGGGGTTCTAACCACTCGACGACGGGGGTTAAGAATGCTTGGAGCTACAAATCCACTCCCCGTTGGCGTGATGCCTGCAATACACATTCATTCGCGTTTTCCGGCTGAACAAAACACAGCGTGATCAAAGTCACTTCTTTTTAACTCAAATCACACAATTTCTATAGATTTCCACCAATTTTCTATCTAGCATTCCCGAAATAAATATGGATCCACGTGTTTTTAAAATATTTCCATGTTCTGTTTGCGGCTCGCACAGACATGACATGATCAACCTGGCGAAATAACACTTACTTTCTTACTCATGGAGCTGAGCCCTTCTGGAGGAGCCACCAATTCTGCAGCTACTCAAGAACTTCCCAGCATTTCATGGAACCCAAAGGTTCATTACCGCGTTCACAAGAGCCCTCCACTGGTCCCTATCCTAAGCCAGATCAATCCAATCCATACCATCCCATCCTATCTAAGATCCATTTTAATACTGTCCACCCACCTACGCTTTGGTCTTCCCAGTGGTCTCTTTCCTTCTGGCTTTCCCACCAACACCCTATATGCATTCCTCGTCTCCCCCAATCGTGGCGAAATAACACTGTCACATTAATATACGTCATTTCGGGGGGGGGGCGGAAGTTGCATTTTCTAGAAACGCACCCCCGACATAAATCGGATATTATGTGCGCTACGATACGTCACGATTCGTTTCTAGCTGAACGTGACGTAAGGCGGACAGGGTCACTTTCTAAGCCAATTCGTGGTGTGTATTTTTCTTTTACTTAAATTTACATGCCCTTCAAATGAATCGGTATTGGCGGGAATAACTGTCAAGGATGAAATAAAAAAGCCAGTGAACATTAAAAGAAATCCCGCTGTTACATAACCGTCTCACTCCACGGCTCATTTCCACAAGACTGCAGCATTAACACTAACATTCNTGTAACTGTAACTTCCCAAGGTCAAGTCCAAGTCACATTGCGACTGACAGTCCGTCAGTCTGTCTGTCTTGGTGTCGAGCCCCAGTCTTTTTTTTTTCTTATATGAAAGTTACTGTCCTGCTCATTTGGGGCGCCCTCTCTGACAAGAGGTCGGGTCTGTCATTTGTCAGTCATAGTCCGTATTAGTATGTCCATTGTCAGTATTTACATATACTTACCACTCAATGTATCTTCTTATGTAACCTAGAGTCGGACATATAGAAAACATGTCACTGTCCGTATTGTTGTAGGCTTTGCCTAGCAACCGCTGTTTACTCGTCGTTGCTAAGCAATGAAGCTCGCGCTGTCACACTTGCTTCAATGTGGGCAGTTCCCACACACTATTATGCACTAGTAGGTATTGTGACATGTAAATCCACATCTACGCAACGTCCGAAATACACGCACGCAACAGAACAATGTAAATATGCCGCCCGTTTCTAGGCAACGGCTCGATAAACATCCCGCGAAGCGCGCACGCAATAGGACGAATTTTACAGCTCGTTGCTAGGCAGCAGTCAGCGCGCCAATGGACTGGCGAGATAGCAATCACGTGACTTGTGTTTCTGTGTAGTCCGTGCGGAGCCTATATAACGAGGACCTGTTGTAGCTTCGATTAGTTTCAGCTAAGTTTATTATTAATTAATTGATTAATTAATTTTGTACCTTATTTTCTTGTGTTTCTCATGCCTCATACGTTTACATGGTTGCCATACCTGAATTAATGAAAGCAGTGGAAATCTGCTTTAAATTTATCAATACTTGAACAGTTACAACCCTTTACAAATGTGATACACAAATGTTTGCTGCTCATCCAAAGTATGCAAAAGAAAAAAAAACTGTAGAAACACATATGTAAACTTTTAAACTAAAGCAACAGGACAGACAGGGTCTAATGTTAGGGTTCGCGTATTTAAGCCGGACTGCTGGCTAGAAGTCAGTTTGCATCCGGAAGGTCCTGAGACCGACCAGCTCGACCAAGGTTTTCCGTGGTTTTCCTCGGTACTAGAGCAAATGCTGAGTTGGTACCCAAATTCCACGTTGCACTGCATGCCTCACATGCAGCCCTCCCATTGTTAACATCAAAAT
>NW_019731616.1:333469-344706 GCF_002891405.2 Cryptotermes secundus
TGTCTCACTACCACCACCACTTCTCTCTCTCTCTCTTCTGTACTTGTGTGTTGCTTTGATTAGTGCTGTGCAGTGCAGTGCAGTGTAATTTACAAGAGCGCGGCTGTGAAGAGAAGATTTTATGTGTAATATCTCGAGTTTGTAATTCAGCGAGACCGTTATGGCTCCTGTGTTTTAATTGCGTTATCAGGAGACGACTAATGTGCAACACTGAATTATAAAGTGTACAAACAGCGATAGCGCTATAATTACATGTAATTGCTGGTGGTGTGTATATAAGAAGTAAATAAACTCGTTCATCCAATCCAGAACCCGCGTTATTAGTCACTAATACACAACACAGTATTATAGGGGGGCACGCGGTAGCGTAGGTGCTGAGGCACTATGTTACAAGCCTGAAGATCGCGGGTTCGATTCCCGATGTCACTGAATTTTTCAACTGACCGAATCCTTCCAGCCACAGTGTGTCCCTCGGGTCGACTAAGCCTCTAACAGAAATGAGTACCAGGAATCTTCATGGGTGCAAAGGACGACCGGCGCGTAAGGCTGACAACCTGAACGCCATCTGTGAGCAGTCTAGAAAATGTGGGAGCCTCGACGTCTCACAACCCTATGGGCCCCCACGGCCTGTTACAGGGACAGTTTTTTTTTCTGTATATTACAGGATTCCAGAATCCAATTGAATCCTTGGAAAACAATGCGCTCGCATGTCGGCCCTTTTGTGCACACCTTCCTTCCGCCTCGATGTGATGTGTATCAGTACAGGGAGCGGAAGCAACGTCACAACACAGCGACAGCTCACTTGCTACCCACTTCAGTGTAGAAACTGTTCGTCTGGGGTAACGATCTATCAGCATATTGGATTCTTACTAACATCAACGGAAAGTCACGTTACATTAACGGTAAGTTGAAGGGAAATACATCTGAAATTCGAGGGGTGGAGCGGGGAGGCGTCGTATATTCTCCCATCTAAACAACATAACGACACAGTTTTAAGATTTCACTTATCAAGTAGATTATCGCAACGCGAAAGAAAAATTTCTTGTTTAATTCTGACACGCTAATTCCAGATCTGTACAGAAAACAAATCAGCATCGAGTCACAGTTTTGTGTACTGAACTTTCTTCGGAATTTGTCCACTTTCCATTCGAAGATATTGAAATGTCACATTACACGACTTGAAGAGAGACGAATTCCGAAGAGCTTTTTAAACACATGACCCCAAAAGACGAAAGAACATATGGTGACCACAGTAAATCCGGAGGGGCCAACGCACTCTTCAAAGAGGTCGGAACATACCAAGTACGGCCTAGGCCGCGCCATAGCTCAAGCGGTCACTGACTTCCCACAGCGGCGGCCCAGGTTCGGTCAAGTGGGATTTGTGGTGGACGAAGTAGCGCTCGGGCAGGTTTTCTCCGAGTACTTCGGTTTCCCCTGTCAATTTTCATATCACCAAATTCTCCATCATCATAATCACCCGGGGCAGGTACAATAGGCCGATCGGTAACCGAGGTGCCGAGTGGACGCAGCTGGACTCTACCCCCCACTATGCGAATTTAATTTTTTAATTAAGCACGGTCTAAAGCGTGATGGTAATGAACTGTGAGCCAAAACAGCGTTATTTTATATGTTCATACTTCCTGTTAATATTCTTGCGAATTTTTACCGTCATGTTATAGCATAACGTTCGATGGGTGAATTAAATTTCCTCGTTTAAGTAATGTCATTGTTTCAAATTGCGTGATAAGCAGTACGCATTTTCCACACGCCTTGCAGACACAAAAAGCTGTCTCAGCGTACCCGATTAGGTCAAATAATGGCCTATTCGTATATGTTATCGAAACAAGTCAAAATATGTCGTGCAGTGTTATTTAACGATGCTTTTTCATCTCTACAGGTTACTACTGTGGGCTGACTACATTGTTTCGACACTGTATTTCGTAACATACAGCCTAGCGGTATGTCGTGCCGAAACATGTTCGAAATGTTAACAACGTAGTGTCTCTGGCCTTACGCGCCGGCCACCCTTTACCCCCAGGAAGATTCCTGGTACTCATTTCTGTTAGAGGCTGAGTCGACTCCAGGGCCATAGTGCGGCTGGAAGGATTAGGTAAATTGAAAAAATCCATCTCATCGGGATTCGATCCCACGACCTTCCGGCTTGTAGCATAGTACCTCAACCAACTACGCTATCGCGTGCCCTTATAATAATAATACTAATAATGAACTATCCCGCCTCGTGCAGCTGCGGTTCCCAAGCAAACATTTCCTGTGGCTGCATTTAAAAGTTAAAAATATTTTGTGGTCACATGGCTTAAATATATAACTTTTTATAAAGTAAATGAATTATGAAGACAGCATCAACTCATAATTTACAGCAAAACGCGATGTCATTATTTTAACAGTGGCCAACTGAATAGCAAGGTCACGTGACTGTTGTTCGGAATACTAAACATTCTCGTCTGTCTGTCAGTTGTGGTACATGTTTTTCAAGGCTTGTAACCATATCGCACAGACCCACAAAACAACCTCGTGGGAAGGAGCGTCAGTAAACATGTCACAAATGGTTATAAAACGTAAAACATATGACATCCGAACCTGAAAAAACAAATTTATTTCTCGACATATCCTCCACCAACACTGATGCATTTTCCCATCATTTTATCACTGCGTCGAAACCCGCAGCATAGATTTTTTTCGACTGTAATATCAGCCACTTCCCCACCTCCGTTTCTACCTCTTCGTCATAACCGAAACGTCTGCCAAACAGTTTTGAACCGCTTTACGCGACAAACACTTTCCGCCGTAAACAGGAAACATTTCTTTCCGAATATCCTCAGTGCTGAGTCCTTTTACCCACAAAAACGCACAACAGAACGCTGCTCTTCGGTATTACACGCCTCGAGAAATGTCGCCATTTTGACTACTGAAACCTTCCTATGAACATGCGCATGCGCGTCTGCTACCCACACTGTCATCAACGCGGACAGTGCTGTTACCTGGTGATACACATAGATAACCTATTACGTCCATTACTTTCATTTTTGACCTATTTACTGACTCTCCCTCGTAGAAAACGCTAACGAATTTAGGCATAAAAGAAATTCGTTTCAAAAGTGGGAAAATATTTTTCAACAGAAAACTTATTTATTACTCATGATAATAACTGGTGCTCATGCTTAAGATGCACTGCTTTAAGGGATTAATACATCAACATTCAAGCACTCGTACAAGTATAATACATGTTATCTGTTAGTTCTTAATTCCTTTCGGGCGATTAAACTGTTGACGGATTAGTGCGCAACACCACGGAATATTGCATTGCAGCAAGTTCCGTCAACGCCCTGTAATTCACACATTATCATCACTTAAGCCGTGCGGCAGCACAAAGACGCGCCGCGCCGCGCCACGCCACGCCTCTCTTGCGAAAGCAGGTGACGCCAGGTGCGCCCAAACACCGTTACGCAACTTACACCCGTAAATCAATCTTTTCGGCTCTGCTGCTGAAATTAACAATAAAATGACGGTCACGGCTTCTTCGTCACTGCTCTCTCTCGGTTAATTTAACGAACCTTTATTGTCGGTATAGTGACTAGCTACCGGCTGGACGAGCGAGGGTCGGAGTTCGAGTCCCAGTACGGGCAAGATTTTTCTCAACTTCGTCCAAACCGGTTCTGGGACCCACCCATTCAATGGATACCGGGGGCTCTTTTCCCGGAGGTCAAGTGGGATTTGTGGTGGACAAAGTGGCGCTGGGGCAGGTTTTCTCCGAGTACTTCGGTTTCCCCTGCCAATCTTCGTTCCACCAATTGCTCCACAATCACCCTCACCTATCATCTGGGGCTGGTGCAATAGACCAGAAGTGGCCGCAGTACAGGGACTTAGTCCCATCCCACTAGCAATAAAATAATAATAAAAAAATAGACATGAACGAATTTTTCGGAGAAACCTGCTACCTCCGTCTTCGGGGTTGAATTTTTCCTCCAAAGCGTTAGTTATCAATTTCATATATCAGAACACTGTAATACCGCTCTGTAACAAGTTATCTTCCTGCAGTACTGCTGTGTATCATGCCGGTGACAAGGCACTGACAAAGCCAGCCTTGTCTGCTGGAACAGAGGAAAATTTTCACGTATTTATCATAAGCTTCCTTTGCGGATTCTACATAGCTCACAGGCCTTGACGTTCATTTGCAGGCGACACCAAGCTACGCATTTCTGACAGAAATCCATTGTCAGAAACTGATCACACTGCAATGACAAAATTTTAATTTTGTTAACTGTTCATTGTATCGTGATAACTCGAACTGTGAGTCACGATGTACTCTGAGGGGCGTCACCGGGTACTCAAGAATTACTAGAAATATAATTATATTTACGCACGGTTTTGACTGCCTGCGAAGTTGCTGCTGGTCCCCACCAGCACAGCGATTCTTGGTTCCGAATCCCACAGGACTGGAGACCATATTTCACTGTCTAACCTCACGGTTTTGGCAAGTCAGTAAGATTTCATACAGGCGTTTGAGAAAAATATACCTGCAGCCGATGTTCACAAATAGTTCCGTGACGGTACAGGAACATTTTATAGCTTACTGTAGGTGTAGAGAGGCTGTAAAGCTATTTAGGTTCCTGCTGTCACCGTACAGCCTGATAGGGACCTGCAACAGTGTGCAGAACTGCACTTTTCGTGACTGTACAGGAACATTCTATAGCTTACTGTGGGTGGAGAGAGGCTGAGAAGCTATTTAGGTCCCTGCTGTCACCGTACAGCCTGATAGGGACCTGATATCCTGACTAAGAGTTTCTTTGGGTTTTCTCTGACCTCTCCCCTGGGAAAAGAATCCCTGGTAGCCACTGGAGAGGATATTGGATGGGGCCCAGAGCCGACATGGCGCTGTGCAGAAGGAAAAAATCTCTGCCTTCGCCATGAATCAAACCCCGAATCTCTGAGTGAGCCACATCAGCTTTCTCGTGCACAGAGCATCATGATCCATCCACCCATCCATCCGCTGACCACGGGAGCATCACAGGGTCCTCGTGCCGTTACCCAGACCAGGCGCGGTGCGATATTGATCCACGCTACAGCTGCAATGTTCGGGGGCGGGGAGTCTGGCCTCAGTCTTCAGGAGGGCAGCGCATCGAACCCCCAGACTAAAATTCTACCCCACACCTACCGAATTCTATCCTACATTTCAATCCACCCATCATCTACTTTAGGAATGACTTTGTTTAGAGTGTGTCTCAAATCTCATCCCATAAAATATTTTAAAAAGAGTGCGCCCCAGTACCGAACTGGATGGGGGGGGGGGCTTCCAGCTGGACGCTGCGGAAAAGAGAAAAATCTCTTGCCTCTGTCGGGAATCGACACAGATTTCTCGGTTTCCAATCTATAGCCTAGTCACTACGAGTATACAGAATGAGATAAAAACATAAAATTAATGTACTTTCCTATGCAGTACAGCCTGTACGTATGAGTGGTTGGCCTTGTGATGAATCGACAACAAATTCTGCTACTTCACTCGCATCCAGCGCAGTTCAGTTGTTCTCCTAATAACGTACTTCTGTCTGTTAATATTGTGACATGTAGACCATTTATAAGCAACGGCCGATATACGCGCACGCAACAATAGAAAACATATTGCAAGAATTGTTTTATATATGGCCCGCGCCACACCCATCGATAGGCAACGGTCGCAACACGTTCCCGCAGAAGCGTACCGTGGAATGGGACGTCCATTTATAGGCAACGGAACGGTAAACACACCTATGAATTGCTGACAGGCGGTGTTTTCCGTAGAGTCCGCTGTGAGGCTATATGACGCGGAATTCCAAGTGAGCAGTGGGTCAGTGGAATGAGAATTGACGGAGTACAAAGGAGTAAAACGGAGTTAGACTGCGAAAAGTAGACTCAATATTGTAGCTACAGTAAAAAGGTAAAGCTATCCTTGCAACAGGCCGTGGGCACCCATAGGGTTGTGAGACGTCGAGGCTACCACATTTTCTAAGACAGTCGGCTCGCAGATGGCGGTGAGGTTGTCAGCCTTACACGCCTGCCGCCCTTTACCCCCAGGAAGGTACTAATTTCTGTTAGTCTGAGTCAACCAGCAGCATATAAAAAAGACAAATCGTCCTCTCGTCAGAGAGGGCGCCCCACGGAAACAACACCGTAACTGTCAAACAGCTCGATACCAAGACTTACTGACTGACGTCAGTCGCAATGTGACTTTGACTTGACAATTAAGAGTAGCTCCGGAGTCCGAGGCAAGCACTTAGCATTCCCAAGGATACGTAATTGAATCCTCACGCTTTCAATTCTGAACCACTGGCTGAATACCGTTGCCCCTACCCAGTTAGAAACGTATAAATGTTCTAAAAACCTTGGCACAATTTCTGCATATAAGTTTTTCACAGCGGTGGATAGAAGAGTTCTATCTTCTGGTATATAACACTGTACAGTCCAGTGAAAATTAACTGACATTTCGGAAGTACATATCACCTCCATCTTCAGCGTCAAAGAGTAAGCCTAACAAGAAACCAACATGAACCAGTTCTGCCTGTTTATGATGGTATATTGTTTGGCTTATTTTTCGACCATGAAGATGGAAGCGATGTTTCTCCGAAACATCGGTTGACTTTCATTATATCATAGAAGATATAAATTTTAGTCACAGTAACACGAAATTAAAAAAAAAATAAACTCTCTGGGGCCTTTCCAAAATGGGCCAGATAGAACCTAGTTAATACAGTGACTAAGTTATCCCAGCTCCCAGAATTAGGCTGTAGATTTGTTTCACGCAGTAACTAATTTTAGAAAACTTTTATCGATTCATATGGTGCACACTAGCCTGTTAACACTTTCTCTACACGTACTGGACATAAAAGCGTACGCACAATGGAACGCTACGTTTGTGTGTCACGTGATGCGTTAATCGAGCACCGCTCGTTGGGTTTTAGTCAGTACCAGTACCAAGGAGGGTGACATCTTCTGTATGGGGACTCTGGCTCCAATCGTATTTTGCAAACAGAAAAAAAAATATTCTATTGATGATGTTTCCGTTCAGAACCTTCTTCTCTGCTGTCCAAAAACAGATATAAAAAAAATAGAATATACAAAAATATAATTTTGCCTGTGGTTCTGTATGGGTATGAAACTTTGTCTCTGACATTAAGTGAGGAACATAGACTGAGGGTGTTTGAGAGCAGGGTGTTGAGGACAATATTTGGACCAAAGAGAGGTGAAGTGACAGGAGGTTGCAGAAAACTGCATAATGAGGAGCTTCATAACTTGTACTCTTCTCCAAGTAAAATTAGAATGATCAAGTCAAGGCGGATGAGGTAGGCAGGCCATGTAGCACGAGTGGGGGAGAGGAGGAATGCATATAGAATATTGGTGGGAAAGCTAGAAGGAAAGAGACCACTGGGAAGACCAAGGCATAGGTGGGTGGACAATATGAAAATGGATCTTAGAGAGGTAGAATTGGAAGGTAGGGATTGGAATGATCTGGCTCAGGATATGGACCAGTGGAGGGCTCTTGTGAACATGGTAATGAAACTTCGGGTTCCATAATATGCTGGGAAATTCTTGAGTAGCTGCAGAATTGGCTTCTCCTCAAGAAGGGCTCAGCTCCTTAAGTAAGTAGCAACCAGTATTGAGAAGATGTGACGTACACAGAAAACAGTTGGGCGACTACAATACCGGGCGATTACACTGGCCGCGCGGTCTAGGGCATGAACTGTCTTCGCCCCCTCATACACTCCGACCGTGGGTTCGAATCTCACTTGAGGCATGAATGTCTGTGTGCGTTTATTATGTTTTTGTGCTGTCCTGTGCGCAGGTAGCGGCCTTGGGACGTCCAAGGAGTTCTACTGTGTAAACAAGATCAAGAAACTGAAGAAGCGACCAAGGCTCAACAGAGGGCTGTAGAGACATAGATACACAGACTTGAATATCGGTCTAAAAACATTTACAAAAAGGCTGAACTTAAACTTCATAGAATTTTCCACAGTCGCACTATAAACAGATACATGGTATTAAAATGTCGACTTTTTATTCCGATGTTCTATATTAGAAACATTTAAATTTCATTTCAAACTTAACATTTTAAACAGTTTTCGATAGTGGAGTCGCGACGCCTCGGTAGGTATAGCGACCAGGCTACAGATTAAAACGACCGAGTAATTGGGGATGCACTACCAACAAGGGAAAATAATTTTCCTCCTCTGAACAGCGTTCACGCTGACAAGAAAAAGCCTATCCAGCCCTTTAGTCAATGGGTGCCGGGGGCTCTTTCCCCATGAATATCCGTAAGACGAGTCTAGAATGTTTCCGCACGCAATCTTCATAGTAACCCCCCCTTAACCCCTCTCCTGTTGCTACCACTTTGGACCATAGGGCATCCGTGAAACGCTTTGTTTTTACTTCAGTTTCTTAAAAGCAGGACACTCGGTAGGACTCCGTGGACGGGGGATCATCCCATCGCAAGGCCGCTACCTACACAAACACAGATATCTATGCCTTGAGTGGGATTCGATGCCAGCGCTTGGACGGGCGAAGGCAGCTCATGCCTTAGCTCACACGACCACTGTGATTGGCAATCTTCATAGTACACCCGACCATAAAACATTCAGGAGACATTAAGTTCTACTGCGTTTATTATTAAGACAAAAGGGCACGCGGTAGCGTAGTTGTGTAAGGCACTACGCTACAAGCCGGAAGGTCGCGGGTTCGATTCCTGATGAGGTGACAGGATTTTTTCAATTGACCTGATGCTTCCAGCCGCACTATGGCCCTGGGGTCGACTCAGCCTCCAACAGAAATGAGTACCAGGAATCTTCCTGGGGGGGGAGGGGGGATTAAGGTCGGCAACCTCACAACCTCACCGCCATCTATCAGCCCATTGTCTGGAAAACGTGGGAGCCTCGACGTCTCACAACCCTATGGGCCTCCACGGCCGGTTACAGGGATAGCTTTACCTTATTAGGACAGATCGAATAACATGATTAGCAAACATCAGCAAAATAAACGAGTCATGCAATCACACGCACTTTCGTCTCTTTATGTCACCTACTTCTTAGAACATCGCTGATACATTACCTTACTAATAAGCACAGCAGCCTCGTGTAGAACGGGGCGCTGCGATGCTCTGAACTTGTATTCGGATACTGCTGGGTCCGAGTCTCGGCTGAACAACGGATATCCTAAGTTTTTTTGTAGACTTCTTCAGTGCCCCAGGCAAATTCCGGTATAATACCTCTGTGGTCTAGTGGTCAGGGTTCCTGGCTACAGATCCAGAGGTCCCGGGTTCGATTCCCGGCGCTTTCTGAGAAGTGGTGGGTCTGGAACGGGGTCCACTCACCTTCGTGAGGATAATTGAGAAGCTATTTCAATGAAATGGCGGCTCCGGTCTAGAAAACCGAAGATTAACGGCCGTGGGGATCCGTCGCGCTGACCACGTGACATCTTCTATCCGCTAAAGTTGGCACTAACTTCGCCGACAAGCGGCGATCGCTCTGCCGGTATAGTTCGCTTGCGACTAAACGCCACGGAATTTGTTTTTAGGCCAAGAAAGTTTCTTTCCAAATCCTTTCCAATTCGTTATTCAGTCATCCTACAATTAGGCACTATACGTGCCTATACGTATAATCCAGATATTCAAAGCGTGGTAAAATAACCCATATGTCACTCCCCTACGCAGCAGGATAAAGCACAAAAATTTGTTTTATTCTTATTCTTACTCAGATCCTTTCGAACAGTTAATGTTCTATATAAAGACATGAGTGTCGGGGGTAGGAGTGAATTAGTAATGAAAACTGCCCTTTATGAGGGGATTCAATTTATCTGTCTACTGGATTTCATTATGTGATTAGAAACAATCCCATGCATGACGGAGGTTTCTTAGTCTTTCAGCGTGTTTATACTCCAAAAAACCACGATACAGATTTCGACGTAAGTGGAACTTAAGTACTAACGCCGATCTTTTTAAAAGCCAGCAAAAGTGTTTCCGAAGTCAACTGTGAATATGAACACACAAGATAACATAATACCTAACAGGTGAGGAAGAATATAAATTAATTTATGAAAGGCTAAACATTTTCACAACCTTCATTTTTTTTCCAATATGGCAGCATTACAAATGGCCGTGGCCATGGTAACTTGCACGTCCGCCCGATGTGACGCGATAATGTCAAAGATTCTGTCTCATGTTACGGTCTGATAACGACTCGTGAAACTTTCAAATGAACACAACCGACTGGGTTAGCTCAGCGGTAAATCTTAACACCATAGTTTTTGTGACTTGACTCCCAAGATGGAAAAAGGGATATTCCAGTTCTTAATTCACTTCTTGATGCAAATGTCAATTGAGTGTAGCAGTTCACAGATGAGACCTGTGTGGGCAATTTTGAAAATGCAACTTCTTGTCATGCTCGTTGACTGGTGGTATGCTATGACGTTAATATTCCGGAACACTTAAAAGGGCGAAGGCACACCAAGGAAACTGACAACCGCAACGCAACCGCAATTTCCATAGGGGATTGTTATCAGTAGGGCTGGGATTTCTGTGACCTAAAAGCTTTGAAAATATGCATGCATTTATGCCCTAAAAATGGCAAAATATGACAGAATGGCCCACAAAAAATAAGGAAATAAATATTTGCTATTAATTTATCTACATCAAAGTAGTTCTCTCGCACCTCTCCTGCTACCCTATGCAGAGCATGTGCGAGACACGTTGCATGAATCATTTTGGGATACAGTACCTGAAGTCCCTTTGCTGCCTTTACCATATATGGAGCGGCATCCGTTAAGAAGAGGAGCACATTCTCTCGTTCTACCTTATTTGGCCACAGCAAATTCATCGCATTGTCGAAAACAGCAGCAATGGAAGAATCATTCACTTTTGCCAACACCTCACATGCCAATAGGAATATATCTCGAGGCTAGTCATCTTTCAGTATACCAAAAACAACATTTGCTACAAATCTACCACTTACGTCGGCAGTTTCGTCGATAGACACCCATATTTTATTATTTCCGACACAGTTTCTTAGTTTATTGGTGGAAACATCGTAGCAGGAAGTGAGATAGTTCTTTCTTAACGTGGATTCGGTCGGAATGGGATGAGTTGTATATTTTTCGAGGAAGTTTCGGAAACTGGGTGTATCTACTTTATGTAATGGAATATTTGATGAAACCATCATAGTACAAAGATCCTTTGAAAACTCGGAGGCATTTTCTGA
>NW_019731616.1:344874-358268 GCF_002891405.2 Cryptotermes secundus
CAGAGGCAGAGGTGGCAATTTCTCTTTTCAAAGTGGTTGATTCTACGCCAGGTCAAGAACCGTTACCCTTCACACTGTACAGTATTCCTTCAAATCCCGTTACACAAGGCCAAATATTTCTAAGAAATGAAGTTCCAAATAACATCGTTGCCAATACTTGCAAATATATTTCTGAGTAATAAGTGAAACTCGCCTAAAATATGACCAAAAATATGATTTTATATCACTTCGGGCCCAAATATGACCTAAAGCTAAAATATGGTTTAAATATGCATTTATATGACCAATAAAAACAGTATTTTCATGTTCACAAGAGTCAGAAATGCGTTTATATTTAATTATACATGTGAAAAGATGCCAGGATAAAAATATGACACGTCATAGAAATCCGAGCCCTAGTTATCAGCCTGAGTTCAACACATGTTACTGAATGGAGCAGCGTAAATTGACGAGACGACAATGCATTTCCACTGCTCCATTCAGTAACATGTGTTCAACTCAGGCTGTTAACGATTCTCGGAAATTGCGGTTGCGTTGCGGTTGCCAGTTTCCTTGGTGTGCCCTCGCTCTAAGAGTGACAACGCACAACAAAAACAATCTAGGAACTAGACAAGAAGTTGCACATTCAACACATATACAACAAACAAAATTTTGCCCAGTACAACAGGGTGCTGAAATATCTGACATTAGGGAATAGTCCAACAAGAAAAGTCATCCAGTGCTAGGAAACGGCCGGTAAACACGGTTCTTAAGCAATGAATCAACACGGAACTCAATTTTATAAGACTGAGGCTTGCAAGATGGAGACTGCGAGAAACAGAAATATTGCGTAAAGTGAAAACAAGGAAACCCATGAAGCGACAATGTCAAGAATAATAAGAAGAGGAATAATTGGCTGCTTTCAAAAACACTTCACTTTCTGCTTGAATTAGCAAGAAGAATTCTAATTTATGTACAGTTCCTTTGTTCTAAAGTCCCAGTCCCCGGCTTGCTCAGCTTTCCCAGACAACTGAGCCTTATAACCTCGAACATGCCGTTCACCACTGCAGCCAAATTAACGAAAGTATTCAAATACTGAAAAAATAAAAAATAAAAAAATAAAAAAACTTTCCTGCCCTGTAACCAGCCAAGTTGATTTGCTATAAATGTGAACCCTCCCACGGTCTCCCCGTAATGTATTCACACGTCACATTCAAAGGAATGTTTCTTCGCTCGTAACTTGTTTTACGTCAAAGCACGTTCCCTCAGATGATACATTCGCTACCAAAATAAGCTCTCATGCATGCATGTAAAATATTCACCCCTAGTACACAGGGTCTTCCTTCTGTTCTAAACCGGGTCATTCTCTCCAGATCACTCACTAGATACAGCTTTCAACTATTAAACCTTTAAAGACTAGTGGCTAGTATATGTACCATCTGTTCTAACACACTAAAACTCTGAATTCTGCCCACAGTATATATTAGTAGTTTTCGTAGATTATTTACAAAATCATGACGTTGTACACTGACACCCTGAAAATAGACGCAGCATGTTTATAACAACAAAACAAAACTCCGTGGCTCGAGTCCGTAAGCGAACTATACCGACCGAGCGACCGCCGCTTGTCGGCGAAGTTAGTGCCAACTTTTGGGGATAGAGGGTGTCGCGTGGTCAGCGCAACGAATCCACACGGCCGTTAATCTCGGTTTTCTAGACCGAAGCAGCCATTTCCTTGAAATATCTCCTCAGTTATCCTCACGAGGCTGAGTGGACCCTGTTCCAGGCCCACTACTTCTCAGAAAATCTGGTAGCGTTGGAAATCGAACCGGGACCTCTGGATCTGTAGGCAGGAACTTTGACCAACAGACCACAGTAAATATTTGTCAGACTACACGGCGTCACACCCCAAAAGGCAGTAATCGTCACTGTTACTGTCGTGAGAATGTCTGAAAAGCTGCAGTCTGTACCGGAGTGGACATACTTTCCACATGCGTTCTTTGGATGCTGACATCCTGAATTAGCATTTGGATGAGTGCACATTGCATCAAATTGATAATGTTACTACTGTCCTACCTGTCTTTAAGTTTCTTATTAAGACGCTCCCTGTGGTTACCATAGTTGTTACTTTCCGGTACTGGCGCTAGTGTCGCTCCCATCTCACAAATTCGTGAGTCCACCGCATTATTACTGTCTGGAGGAAATATAAGAAATTTGGAATATGGAGTGGTCTTCTAATGGCACTGCGTATATATTAAATTATCAAAATCCGCTCAACAGTCCTCGAGTCGAAACATGCGTCCGGCCGCCATCTTTGCTTGCAAGCTTTTGTTGCATACTGCGCAAGTAACGCACAACCCCTATTTGATCATCAACAACAGTTCAAACGTGTACTCCATTTCCCGAAAGAATTCTTTACCACTCTGTTGGTTTTAATGTTCATATATTGCACTACTATACTGTAGTAAGGCCGATTTACACTAAAAAATGCCACGCTTTGCTTTGTATTTCGTTAATATCCACAATACTTCAAATGTAAGTTGTACAGCATTTTTAGATCGTTAAGTATACCGTATATAATGAAACAATAACCTTATATAAAATACACTAAAAATATATTTAATACATTAAAAGTGCTTGTTAAATACTTTAAATTCCTTGTTGCAACATGTTTCGGCCACACATGGGCCATCCCGTCTCTACGCAACGCTTCGTAAACACCCCTCCCCGCTAGGCTGTGACGTCACGCAACAACATAGGCTGTTTTCTGTGTGGTAAGCGAGAGGCCTATGTAAGGGGGTTCAAAGCGTAAGTGTAGGAGCGAGTGTGCTATAAACATATTCGCTAAATCCAAGACCGGCGTGAAGTTATTTGTCGCGCCACACAGCCAAAACTTGACAGTATTTAACAGACACTTTCAGTGTATTAAAATATATTTGTAGTGGCTTTTATATAAGGTTATTGTTGCATTAGAGACGGTATACTTACGATCTAAGAATGATGCCACAATGCAACAGGATGCTGAAATAGAGTATAAGTTGTACAGATCTTCATGATATTCTTACAGCATGTTATGAACGAACAATACAGTTAGATATATGTCACGTTACGAGTTAATTCGTATTTATGAATTTAATGGGAGCCAGGGTAGCTCAGTAGGTATAGTGAGTGGAATACGGGTTCCTCGACCAGCAACTGGGGATAGATTCTCTACAGAGACAAGAGATTCGCCCCTCTTCCGTAGTGCCTAGGCCAGTTTCGGGGCCTTCTCAGTCTCCTGTCTAACGGGTACCGGTGGGGGGGGGGGTATTTCCCCCGAGTGTAAAGTGACGGGAGCGTGAAGCTGACTACTCGCCTCTAGTGCCGCGGTTAAGAATGTGTGCAGGTACACCTCCACTCCCTCCTACCTCTTCATGAGGTACTGCTTAATTAAGAAGCAGTGATAACTTTGCCTTTGCTTATTTAATTTATGGTTTGACATTGTTAGTAGCTCACACAAGGCCGCATATACATACTGTAAGAAGGTCAATTAATATGTAATGCACCGGAAAGGGCTCGAAAGTTAATAGTCGCGACCTAATTTTAACTAATACCCCTGCATTTGTTTGAAGGGAGTAAGAACCAGCCTGTCTCCGAACCGCGATATGAACCCAGGAGTACTATCTACTCGAACAAGGCATTCGATAGAATCGATATTCGGTGGTTAGATACGAGGATATTTCGACCTATCCGTACTAATTATCATTGCTTATACGCCAAGTGCGTTGCGTACTTCACACGTCATTGCCAGGAAATGACCCGGCTTCTTTTTAAGGCGATGACTCAACTGTCGCCGCTAACCACAGTTTCAACATGGCCGATGTCATCGTGACGGCAGGGCAGTTACCCCATATTTCTCAAATTAAAAAGACTCTTTGAGTTCATTACCCGGTTACCGAGCAACATGGCTCACGGCGAAACGTTTCTGCTTTGTATTCGGGAGGTATCCGGTTCGAACCTCGGCCAAACAATGGCTATCAAAAGTTTCTTTTGTTTGTTATGAGGTTCCTTTAGGCAAATACAGGAGTACTACCTCAAATTTGGCAGAAACCGCTTCCTACCACATCATTTCCGATTCATTATTTAATATCATCCAATCATCCTATGATAGTCTGGGTTACTGACAGCGTCATTATACAAACTACAAAAATTAAATATTATTCAACTCAATTTAAGTCGTGGGACGGATGACACAGGATAGATTTTCGTGAGTCACGGGCGTTTTCATGCTATTATTCCTAGCGAACAAAATAAAAACATTTCAGTCGTCGCGACCCAATATTCTGTCTTAGACGTAATGTAATCCTTTAAAGCACAGTGGTTTCTATATGCACCGCCTGCTTAACATTTAAAAACTCTGCATTCTGCCCACACAGTGTATTTATGTGTTCCGTATGGTTCTCACAGTAAACAGCGATCATTTCCCTAAACAGCATTAACCGGTTGGGCGTTGTTATGGAGACGAAGTGAGTTCCTGTGAGGTACGGACTTCAAGATACTAAAACTCTGCATTCTGCCCACACAGTGTATTTATGTGTTCCGTATGGTTCTCACAGTAAACAGCGATCATTTCCCTAAACAGCATTAATCGGGTGGGCATTGTTATGGAGACGGAGTGTGTTTTCTGCGAGGTACGGACTTTAAGATACTAAAACTCTGCATTCTGCGCACGTCAGTCTTTATAAAGGGTTCAAATGCCGTATAGTAACCTACATGGTTTCACAACCCGGAAGACAATAACCATAATACCGAAAACACTGCTCCCAACAGTTCCTCTATTGTTGTGTGTTGATTCGTTGCCGCGGAAACATGTTTACTGCGCCGTTGCCTAGCAATTTATACATCTTCTTGTTAAAATATTCCGGTTTCCAGTCATCGTGTAACAATATTAAAACGTACACAAGTGTAAGAATACAATTCTTGAAGAACAAGATGGCTTGATTTTACTACTGCGCAACTACATTCTTTTTAAATTGATTACTGGGATCCAAGATGAAAAAGGTTGAGGAGAACAGCAGAGTGAGGTAACTCCAATCTAATCCAGTCATATGTAATCATATATATACATTGACAAAAGAACAGAAACAAAAACTGATAAGTACTTGCAAAGCTTTAGGTAGCTTACTTCTGTTATGCATGTTTCATGTGTTATGCTAAACCTGTGGTGATATATTCAAAACTGATTTTTGTCTTGTTGTTGCCTTATGAATTTAATAATCTCAGATTATAAATATAATATATCAGTTCCTGACAAGAATGAACGCATGTGAAATAAAACATACAATTTCATTTCTACAGTGATTTCAACATTGGTATCAGATGTCGCAGTTGAGTTGTTTGGGCCCCAACTTTGAATTTGAAAGGTCTCACGTTTAAATCTCAGTCCAGAGACTGGCTTTCCTGACTGTGGCTTCTGAAGTCAGAGTCTCAATTATTTCACGACTGGCAGTTTACCACCAATCAGTTCGTTTTGGTGACAAGCCCCTTGAGATTCAAGAACAGTAAGGGCGGTTGCACACCAAATGCATCAAGACATGAGACAAAAGATGCAGTCTAGCTTCATTCGTGATTCGTTAGCATCATGACTCAGACCTGTGTGCGGCTGTTTTCATAATCTCATTCATTTCAACTGTACTCCTTTCTTTGCGTCTTGTCGCAGACATCGTGTCTTGACTGTTACATGTCTTGACGCATGCCAGTATGCGGCCTACCTAACATTCCTTTCCAAACAAACAAACGCAGTCATAGTCCTTATGTAACATCCTCTCTGACGAGAGGATGGGTCTGTTGTTTAGAATTGTTGCTGGACCTCGCCAGCACAGTCATTCTGAGGTCCAAGTCCTCCGGGACTCATGACCACGTTTTACTGTCTCAGATTCGGGACTCCCCCAACCTGGAGCGCCAGGTCCCTGTCTTCATATCGCCCCAGGAACAGGGTGACCCGGTTATACCCCCAGTCACTGGGTTCCCTTTTCACCGCCTCCTACGACTCACAATGCTACGGTGGAGATATTCAACCCCACCTCCACACAGGATGGCTTTTGTAGTTGTTCTCAGTCCTTCATAAAAGTACCAAGAGAGTACCTCAAAGTAGGCAAAACCATTTTCTTCCATACCCTTTCCAACCCCTTATTCAGTATTCATCTTACCAGTCAACAAAATATAATCTGACCTCCTGAAGTTTCATTAAATTTAATACAACAGATATACAAATAAATACAATAATTCATCAGTAACAATAATTATAACGATGATTCTTTTAAGTACAAGCCCAAATTTGAATCCTTCTTCAATATAATAACATAGGGCAGTGAGACACTGAGGCTCCCACATTTTGTCTAGACAGTTGGCTCACAGATGGCAGTAAGTTTGTCAGCCTTATTTGCTGGCCGACCTTTACCCTCCAGGAAGATTCCTGTTACTCATATCTGTTGGAGGCTGAGTCGACCCCAAGGCCATAGTATGGTTGGAAGGATTAGGTAAATTGAAAAATCCACCTCACTGGCACTCGAAACACAAACCATTACCTAATCCCACCACGTCATAGGATCCTTAGCTAATTCAGCCCAGATCACATCCTTGAAGTCTGTTTCTCTAATGTACATTCTAATACCATCCCTCAACTTGAGTAAGCTTTCGAATGATTTCCCTATCAAAAATTCTGTAGGCATTTCTTGTCCATTTCATACAAGCTACAGCTGTTTATAATTTAGAATAATGTGGAACTACAACTAGAACAATATCACAAACTCAGAGGTCAGGTTAAAGTCTGTATCCTGGTAAATAAACATCTGGGCATCAGTTTATCCAGTAACATGCTTTTCTTCTTCTTGTACTTCCACATCACAATATTTATATGAATATATTCAATGCTGTGCTCCTCTGCCAAGATTTTACCTGTGGAGTGAGCCATTCTTTCATAAAAGCTGGATGTTAGTACTTATTACATTCAAAGTGTGGGGGGGGAGACAATATGGAACAATTGACAGTAACTGTATTTTTCAACTCTTTCAAGTTCTAACAACTTACACTTTATACACCTCTGCAGCTGAGTGGCATCCACTTACTTATGGAGCTGAGCCCTTCTTGAGGAGAAGCCAAATCTGCAGCTACTCAAGAATTTCCCAGCATTTTATGGAAGATGAAGGTTTATTACCATGTTCACACGAGCCCTCCACTTGTCCCTATCCTGATCCAGATCAATCCAATCCATTCCATCCCATCCTATCTCTCTAAGATCCATTTTAATACTGTTCACCCGCCTACGCCTTGGTCTTTCCAGTGTTCTGGCTTTCCCACCAATATCCTATATGCATTCCTCTTCTCCCCCATTCTTGCTACATGTCCTGGCCACCTCATCCTCCTTGACTTCAGCATTCTAATTATACTTGGAGAATAGTACAAGTTATGAAGCTCCTCATTATGCAGTTGTGAGTGGCATTCACAAGAGAATAACAATCTCTTCACTTATACAGTGGCAACAGCCCATCACTTCACTGGACTGGCACACAGACACATTATAAATGTCAACATTTCAGGTGATGGGACGGGACTCACAGTGGATGTGACAAAATATTATTTTTTCCTTACTCCACATAGAAGTGCATGTACAAACATTATTTCACTTTCATGCAAAATGAGGCTCATTCTTTCATCCTTTTAATGGAATAAAGCTATCAGAAAGTTTGTTCTTTTTAGACATGAAATTCAACACTAGTGACTCACCACCTATTTATGCAATGGGATAACCACCATCAACCGTGATCTGCCAGTGTCTTGACAATGACGACTTGTGAGCCACTATGTCACAGTCCTTTGAAAAATGGTTTGATACTTCATGTAAACTGAGCCCAAGATTCAGTAAGGCATGTAAGAAAGAGCCTTGCATCAAATAACATTATCAGCCTTGAGAGACAGTACTTACCTAGTCCCATGTAATGGAAGAGTTGAATTGGTTTGATTTCTTCCAACTCACTATCATTCACTGCTGGTTTAGTCTTCAAAGGGGATGCTGGAGATGTAGATTTGTTGCTTGGTTTGTCAGGTTCCACAGCCGCAATTGTCTCTGGTTTCAGACTTGGACCCGGAACAACTGCAACTGGTTTGAGAGGTTCGGGAGCACTTGGGGTCAATTTAGGTTGGGCCAAGGCAGGTACAGGTGTGGGCTCATCCTTGGGTTCTGGTTCCTCTTGTGAAAGCAGATCATCTTCCTGGGCACTGAGAGAAGACTTCAAAGAACCAATTTCATCAGAAAGTTTTTCTTTGTGTTCAATATCTGACTTCAGTGGGTTCAGTGGAATATCAGAACCTTTAATGTCTTCATGAGAAATGGAAGAAGCAAGGTCATCAGTTGGGTAATTCTCAGATGGAAGATTACCAACATCCAATTCAGGAACATCTGTTTGTTTTGATTCAGATTGTATGAAATCCACATCTTCTGGGAACTTGCTATGAGTATCTTTATGGCTGCTAGTCCCTTCTGTTAAGATGTCCTTTCGTTCTGTATCCATAAAGGCCTGGGAGAGTTCTTTTTGATTGCTTAACTTACCAATATCAAATTCTGACTCAAATTTTGAATCAAGTTTTTCACCTCCTGAAATCAGTGACTCGGTTTCTGGTTTAACAGAAGTTTCTGTTGAAAATCCTAACATATCGTGAGGTTGCCGTGAAAACGACATCTCTCGAAATATTTTAGAGTATTCAGCAACATCACTGGCACTCAGCAATGACTTTCGAGAACTAACCAGAGTGTCGGCAGCTGACCTGCGCTCTTCATCTCCAAACTGCAAATTATATTTGTCATCCAAGGTAGATTCAAGTTTTGGTGCTGGCTGGAATGAGAAATCTGACGTGTTTTGGCTTACCCCAGAGGCAACGTGACTTGTATCAGTATCAACTTCCAGCTCCTCGCCTGGTGGCTTTTCCTCCTTATTCTGCGGTCCTTGCTCTTGAAACTCCTTCACAGGCGACGATTCCGGTTCTAAGTGCTCAAAATCGTCAATCGACTCGTTATCCCTGTGCATTTCTCTTCCTTCAGTTGCATGGGAGGAACTAATTTTGCTCACCTGCTCTTTAAAATCCTCGCTTTGCAACTTCGTGGGTTCCATGTTGGAAAATTAAATACACCAACTATTTATCACAAATTGTTTCACAGTGAACACGGGAACACTTTTATACCGCAGCGGACAAAATTTTACGACAAAATATTCTGCTCCGTGAGCTGGGTCTGTCAAATGTCACAAACAAGAGCCGGCAAGATCACGCACTCCCTCTAGTAGGATGAGTCACAAGGAGGGGCAAGAAACAATGTCAAAACAGCGACTTTGATTTACATATTGTCACATAATTATGATAAAGTGAATTACTGTATTGTATTCCATTTATTTCTATTTTTAAATAAGGTAAACTACTTTTGCACTAAGTTATGTATATATTTTTGCCTGCAGCATCCAAACCGACTTCGCGCTTGCGCATAGTGCATTATCGTCAGTTATGACTCCAAACCCCCGACAGCGGCGCTCGCGTAACATATTTGCGTCTAACATGGCAGCAAATGGTGTTGTGTGTTCTTCGAAGAAGAAGATACAGAACGGCAAACTAATCCTCAAAGAAGTGAATGGGAAACAGAATGTATTTTCAGAACAAGCCAAAAATGCACAGTTGTTGGTACGTACTAAGTTATGGAAATTCAGCGTAAATATCACATTGTGGGAAGTGTGCCTGTGTTGCTAGACATCTAGCAACCGCATCTTTAGTGGTTATTATCTGATGATATACGTGGCCCATTTAAAAGAGAGAAAGCCCAATCCAAATGCCCATTGTCCCCATTATAAAATTTCCGGTGCTGACCATTCCAATCACAGTATTTGTACTGAAAAGTATTTAAATATTTGTGTTCTTGCATGGGCCTTGCAGTTTCAGTAAGAGGGTGTGGTAAGGTGGTCCAGAAATAGTTAATTTGGTCTCATTTAGGCCTTTAAGTAATTGACATTACCACACAACCTATTAATGATAAAAGGAGCTTGCATATTGATTCATCCAAGAAGCAATTTAATAATGAACGTCATGGAATTGACTTATTACAGCTTTTCACAAAATCTTTTACTAATGTTCCATGTTTTGTCACAGTTCTTCGGATTCGTCTGAAGTTTCTTGTCACATAGTTTACAGTGAGCCATGATACAGATTTCCATGTGTTCAAAATCTGATTTCTAAGAGCAGTATCCAGTGAGTATTTAGTTTGGAAAGAGTGCAGAAGTGGACTGTGTTGCACAGAATGTTTTTTAATTGTTTCGAAATTTTCGAGATGCATTAGATCCACCGTCTCGAGAGGAAACGTTTACAGGCTGTAATATCCTCACATGTTCTTGGGGAAACTGTATGCCCCTACTCCTGTTTTTTTTTTAATTCTACTTTTGCAAATAAATTGAAAGGAAAATGTACAGAAAAGAAAATAATGTGGAAGGAAACAATCTGATATCCCTTAATGCCCAAAGATCAATTATAAGACTTAAAAGTGCACTCCAGGAAATCTTTATAGGGCAGGGTGCCTCTAGTTTGGTAGAAAATCAAAACCAGATGAATTTGGAGTATATGGATAAAAAGAAGGGAATACCACAAGAAGGAATTTGGAAAGTATGTTTTTACAAGATAGTAGAGGTAATTTGAAGTGAAGATTTTATTTAACGGCTTAATGTAGTGTTTAGCATCCATTGTTTGTATTTTGGAGGCCTTGGATTTGAATCTCAGCCCAGAGGCAAGTCAGCTGATTGAGACCCTTAGTTTCTTATTTATTCTGCCTCATCAAATCCAGAAATAGAACCTGTAATTTCTTTCATGGGTTTTCAGTTTCTCATTGGTAGTTATGCTACAATTGATATTGTATAACGTATGCAGTTAACAGAGCATCATCAGAGGGCCGCGCCATAGCTCAAGCGGTTAGTCCCTGGCTTCCCACCGCGGCGGCCCGGGGTTGATCCCGGGCCTGGTCAAGTGGGATTTGTGGTGGACAAAGTCGCGTTGAGACAGGTGTTCTCGAAGTACTCTCAGTTTCACCTGCAAATCTTCATTCCACCAATTGCTCCACAATCACCCTCGCCTATCATCTGGGGCTGGTACAATAGGCCAGAAGTGGCCCACCCCACTAGCATTAAAAAAAAAGCATCATCAGAGAGAACATGGTGACTGTTTATTACACTACATGTTGTACTATGGTACTTTATGTTGTAACTGATATTACAGGAGACAAAATCTTCAAATGGCAGACCTCCAAAGAAACCTGACAGATCAAAAGAAAGCTTTGAAGAGGTTCCTTTGTATACAGCGGTGATGACATATCTTGGATTTTATCTCCTCATGTTCCTAGGCTATATAAACCAGTTGTTCTTCACCCCTAAAGTTGCAATGGAGAGGAACAGAGATGTGAGTATTTTTGAATGTCAGCTGTTTAGCCTTGTAAGTCTGACTGTAAAGAAATGATTTGAAATAGATTAGGCCTTTATAAGAAGCAATACAGGTGTTATATTATGTTATAATTGTTCATATATGAATGTGTAAAGCAAAATGGATGATATCAGTTACCTAAATAAAACACTGGAATGTTGCTTGTAATTGTCCTGTGAAGTTACTACAAGTAGAAGATGTTTGCTGCTTGCATGATTATCTGTGGCCTTATCTGAAGAGATAATTTGCAGTTTATAAGTGATAAAGAACAGTAAAGTGTTGAGAGTAGGGTATGTAAATAAACTCTGATGTAATGTGCAGGGCTGAACAAATTGTCTCACAAAATATTCATTGTTATATCCAGTATTTTATGGATGATTATTTTTGAAATTCTTGGAGTGTAGTTCTTAGTCACTTATCAGATTATAGTTTCAGCTGATGACAAAACCGGAAATATTTCTGTCAAAACTACATCACAAATAGGAAGAAAATTATGGTCTGTTACATTATCATTATAATTAAAGTGATTGGCAAGATGGAGGTGGTAGGATGTTTCTCGTAAAACATAATTTTAATGCACCTTTATGTAATATTTCCAGTTTTCACAAAAGAAACAGGTTCGTGGCAGTGTAACTTGTTATGACTGATGAATGTTTGAAAAAATTAATTTTTTAAGCATTGCATCATGATGCATATATACAGTGAATGTATACAGTTTTTACCATCAGTGCAACAATAAATGAATAATAAAGCATTGTTGTGTTGATGGTAAAAATTGTATACATTCATTGAGAAAAAAATGTCATATATGTTAGTTTACTTTCACTTCAAGTTTTTTGTGTGGGCATGAGATTTGAAATTGTCAAGGCAGTGATTATGAAGCTTACTGTCTTCTGGGATTTGATCCTGTGCATTGTGGTAGATATTTACTGACTTTTTTTTTTTTTTTTTTAGAAGAAATCTACTACCATGAAGATGGAGGTACCAGGTTTTGCTGAAACACTGGTAAATATCTACCAGACTATATAACATCACATCCCAGAAGGCAGTAATATTTTAAGGTTGTGGTTTTCATCAGTTGAGTTTATTCTAAACCGATAAGTCAGTCATAAAGTAACCACTGTTTTGTGGTTTCTGAATTAACACTGAAATGTGGGGTAACACTGGATTAAATTCGTATGACATATAACTGGATTGGATTATGTTATGCCCTGTTTTTCAGGGCTATGTGCCATTATTTGACAGATTTGAGTCCTTCTACCTGCGCTATGTATACCGACGGGTTAGAGATTGTTGGAACCAGCCAATTTGCGGAGTTCCGGGAGCAGAAGTTATTCTTAAAGACAGGATTACAAAAGATTATGGATGGACTTTTGAGTAAGTACGAAATGGGAGCTGATATTAACATCCAACTGATTCATCAAACATTAGTATCTGTATTTTCATTTCCAGAGATCCTTACTGGCTATCAAAGCCATTGGATATAGAACATGTCACAATTTACATGTATTAGTTCTGAGAACTAGTGATTCTTGATCTGTTACTTTAAAAACATATAGATATTGTGATCACATATCAATCATGTAAGATTTGAGGCTTTCACGGCGGTGACTATGAAGAAAGCAGTCTTCTGGGATTTGGCACCGTGTATAAGTGGTGTTAACCGACGTTTCGGAGGAACGTATCGCCTCCATCTTCAGGGTAGAAGAAAATATAAGAATTCTGCAAGCGAAGAGACCGTGAGAACCGGTAGAAGCAGTAGTCTGCAGTTAACCGACATTTCGGAGGAACGTATCGCCTCCATCTTCAGGGTAGAAGAAAATATAAGAATTCTGCAAGCGAAGAGACCGTGAGAACCGGTAGAAGCAGTAGTCTGCAGTTAACCGACATTTCGGAGGAACGTATCGCCTCCATCTTCAGGGTAGAAGAAAATA
>NW_019731616.1:358469-370279 GCF_002891405.2 Cryptotermes secundus
TTCTACCGGTTCTCACGGTCTCTTCGCTTGCAGAATTCTTATATTTTCTTCTACCCTGAAGATGGAGGCGATACGTTCCTCCGAAACGTCGGTTAACACCACTTATACACGGTGCCAAATCCCAGAAGACTGCTTTCTTCACATATCAATCAAGTTGCACATTACATAGTAATTGTGCAACTTGGTTATGACAGTTTGGATGAAACTGGTGAACCTTTTTCATTAGAGATAAGTTTTATAATAAATGAATGATTATTGCAGCTAGTTATACATGATGTCAAATGCTCCTATTCCGTGGAGATTGTGCCACGTGAAATTCTAGTGGGAAATGTTACATATGGATTTATTTGCATACGTAGTGTTCTGCTGTTACATTTCACTAACTTCTGGCGGAAGGTATTCCTTGAGCAGTTCTTAATCATTCAGCTTCTTGAGACAATCTCTGTTCTTGCAGACCCAAAAGTGTCATTACACTATGCACAGAGCTTGCCGTTAAGACCCACAATGAGCTGAATCAATTCAGTTCACATCTCACAACATAGTTTTCTAAGTAAAAGTTTACACTTCTTTTGGTAAATTTCTTTTAACCCTGTGTGGTCCCACCAACTTTAATTCTTTTCCAACTGTAATGCCATTTTAAATTTCCAACTAGTCAGATATAATCACCAGAATCAGCCTGAATTAGCTCTGGTGTAGGATTATGATGAAAGATGTAAAAAGCTAGGTTCAGTCATGTAGGATTACAGTGCAGAAAAGAAAAAAGGCTGAATTGAGCCTGGGTTAGCAATGGAACAGTCAGTTTAAAAAGGCAGACTTAGTCTGGGTTCAGACTGAAAATTGTTAATATTACCACCCATCTATGCCAAAGTCTGTATTGAGGTTTTCTCTCTGAACTTTTATATTAATTTCTCATTTCTCCCATGGGGATTGCTACATCATCCTTGTTGATCAGTCACCCTGACAGTACTAGGTAAACAGTTCAAATTATGAGGATCATCCTTATGTAATTATATACATTTTTGAGTTATTATCACTCTCCTGGATCAAAATATTCCCAATGTAAAACAGATCATTCAGTATTCATACATTAATGAAAACAAGGAGGTTAAGATGGAGTGGACATGTACCTCAGAAATGGAGCTAAGAAATGAGTACAAAGTTTTAATATCTTTGGAAACAGCCACATGGAATGCTGAGGATCAGATTGGAGGACATCATTAAGATGATGTTAAGGAAATACATTGTAAGCAATGTTTGTGGATGGAACTTCATTAGAATCACATGACAGTCATATTACGAGCAGCAGTGTTGATTCCATGGGATCCATTTTTGCAGAGTTATTTAATTATCTTAAGGTGTCTTGTGTGGAAAGGGGAGGATGGAAGATTCAAGAGAGAATTGTGCCACACATTTTCAGGATTTAATCTGTTTGCATTTTCACTTTATGTTAATTTATTGTCATAAAATATTAAGTATTATTTTTGGCTGATGATGAGTTCCTTATGAAAACGTCCATTATATCCTGGTGGATGTATTTCTTCAGGCATGGCTGTTCAGTTGAATTCTCGATTGAAAGAGCAGTGACAAGAAATGTCGAACCCACGCTGTGGTATGTTTTTATTTTAGCCATTGTGCCTTGATATGATGAAGTGAACGCAGACCACTGGCAAAGTAAATCTTTCAGAACACACAGCACAGAAGTGGCAATATTGGTTTTCATCTAAGCCTGCACACTTAACTTTATGGTGTGGACTGTGATGCTTTTAGGATGGTACACCCTGTAGTACTGCAGATGAAGCTGAAAAGTTTGAATATTTTAGTTTGAAATTTCTGTGCAGCACTTATGCACACCGCAAATGTTCTGATTGCAACCTGTGATACCACTTCATAATTTCTATGCTACAGCCAAGCTAAAGTTCAAATCAGTTATGTGTAACGTAAAGCTATCCCTGTAAGGACAGCAGTAAATTTGAGAACTTCATTGAAGAAAATCTGAAATGGAAGTCATTCAACACAGATATTGACTTGGGAGCAATGAAATTGAACACTAAATGAGGGAAACCCTTACACTGAGGAACATTAAATGATGGTTCCACTTCTTTGGTGTCATCAGAATCAAATATGTAGCTACAGTTCCATTATGGACCATTGTTTAACCTCAGGTTTTAATCAGACATTTATGGTAACTTTCATCTTTGTAAAATGTTCTGGTATCAGCACTGTCATAGGTTTATTTTTTGAAGGCAAGAAATCTGAAACAAAGATACAAAGATCACTGTCTAGACACTGACTATATATACAGCGTGTTCACACCGTAAATGGTGATTGCAGCACTGCGACAGCATCTGGGTGGATCCAGTAGCTGCATTTCAGTTCTTCTCACAGCTAAGTGTCGATTTAATTTGCAAACGTCAGGAAACAGGATTGTGCATACAATAAGTACCGATTCCTAGGCACTCAGAGTGTTTTTATGGTTTGCTGTAAAAAGTATAGTACCATATTCTTGTAAAAATATTACCTTATGTAAAGCTAAGGTAAATTTTTTGCTGTGCTTAACTAATTAAACCCTATGCCAAGAAGACATATAGGCAAGTGGATGTATATATCCACAGTTTCTTGACCTCGGCACTAGTTTCAGGTGAGTGGTCAGCTTCATGCCCCATCCACCTTACCCCCAGAGAAAGATCCTCTTGTACCCATTGGATAGGAGGCTGGGTGGGTCCCAGAACCAGTCTGGAGGACGCAGAGAAGAGAAAATTCTTGCCCCCTACCAGGACTTGAACTCCGACCCCGCAGTCGTCCAGTTCGTAGCTGGACAGTGTGGAGAAGAGAAAATTCTTGCCCCTACCGGGACTTGAATTCCGATCCCTTGGTTCAGTCCGTAGCTGGACAGTGTGAAGAAGAGAAAATTCTTGCCCCTACTGGCACTCGAACTCTGACCCCTCAGTCCAGTCTGTAGCTGGACAGTGTGAAGAAGAGAAAATTCTTGCCCCTAACAGGACTTGAACTCTGACCCCCTCGGTTTTTCAACCATTAGCCAGTCATTATACCAATTGAACTACTCCTTAGAGCAGTTAGAAAAATATAGATGTGTTTTTTGTATATAATTTCTCTTTGAGCTTCATAGTTCAGCTATATAGTTACATTAGCTTCCTTTCTTTTCAAAAAGGAAATGATTTTTGAAACAGTGTGTTTTATGCCTGCATGGTGATGGGCCTTGCAAACTGTGTGTATAGAAATGTTTGAGATCTGGAATTTTTTAGATGGACAGGGTTAAGTGCTTGGTATTTACACTTTGTTAGCCCAGGTGTGTTCTTGACTGCGTGACATTCATTTTAATGTCTCTTTCAGGGAACATATTGCACAAATATATGAACTGTTACATACTTTCAGCATTTAACGTTTTAGAGACATACAAATAACCTAAGTCGATGTGTCTGTACATTGTCATGTACCATACCATGGTAAAAAGGAAGGGTTCCACTTTGCATGCTACCCTTCATGTTTTTCTGTATTTCAGTAACTGTGTTGGATTGGAAACTTTTTTCCTTAAGAATAAAAACTTATCCCTGTGCTCAATTAGTTAAGCACTATGCCATGAAGACATATGGGGAAGTGGTGGTATAGCTCCACTTTTCTTGACCTTGGCACTAGCTGGAGGTGAGTGGTCAGGTTCACACCCCTGCCTCTTTAACCTCCCCCCCTCCCCAGGGGAAAGAGCCTCAGGTGCCCATTTGATATGAGGCTGGGTGGGCCCCAGAGTTTGTCTGTACACTATGGAGAAGATAATAATCGTATAGTACCTGGAACTGAACCCGGGCCGTCCAGCCCGTAGCCCTTCGGTATACCAACTGAGCTATCCGTACTCCTCTCCATAAGACCACTAGACCACAGAGGCCATTTGCCGACAAGCAGCGGTCGCTCGGTCAGTATAGTTCGCTTGTGGACTAAAACCATGGAGTTTGTTTTTGATGTGGGGACAGCCATGAAAAATAAGGCTTGCTGATTTCTGGCCAGTAGTCAAATCCTGGACTCCCAAAAGGTGTAGAGGATTCTAGTTCATTGAGTTAACAGCATTGAATGTGTTCAAGATGGTTTCATGAATCTAATGGTTTGATTGTGTGGCTGTTATGCAGGTATACTGGGACTTATACAAAATGTCTGAACCTCGGTTCATACAATTACTTGGGGTTTGCTGAAGCAACAGGGCCTTGTGCAGAGGCTGCAGCCGAAGCAATCAAGACGTATGGTTGCGCTATGTGCAGCCCTGTTCAGGAGCTTGGTGAGTTGGATATGTAGACATCATTTTTAGCATAGAAGATCTGAAACCTTCATGGGCTATCAGTGATGTCACAGTTGAGATAACAATCAGTTTCAGAGATGTGCTGTGTTCCAACATTAGGGCTAACCTGAGGAATGACTATGAGTCACTGATGTGTCTTTGTATCTGAGTCAGTGTAGTGCCACTTCCTTATTGATAAAGTAAAGGTATTTCTGTAACAGGCCGCGGAGACCCATAGGCTTGTGAGATGTTTAGGTCCCCACATTTTCTAGACAGTCGGCTCATAGATGGCGGTGAGGTTGTCAGCCTTACGTGCCGGCAGGCCCTCTACCCCTAAGAACATTCCAAGAATATTCCTGGTACTCATTTCTGTTAGAGGCTGAGTCGACCCCTGGGCCATAGTGCGGCTGGAAGGATTAGGTCAATTTGAAAAAAATCCAGTGACTTCATCGGGATTCAATCCTCCGACCTTCCGGCTTGTAGCATAGTGCCTCAATCAACTATGCTACCATGTGCCCCCCTTCCTTATTGGTGCACTAAGCAACATGAAGATGCCCTCCCAACATATTCATTTTCTGGAGAGTTCTATCTTCTGGGACATAACGCCATTTAGTCCATTGAAAGTCAGCTGATGTTTTGGAGGAATATGCTATCTCCATCTTCAGGGTTGAAGAATATTCACAAGAAACCAGCTTGAAGCAGTTAGCAGCTGAAGATATAGGTAAATGTTCTTCCAAAATATAGGTTAACTTTTAATGGACTACATGTTGTATCCCAGAAGGCAGAACTCTTCATAACCACTGATGTGAGAACATGAAATCCTAGTTATTATTTCTGTGGTTTATATTATGATGCTGTCAGTATATATCTATGAATGGGAGGATTAGTAAATGATTAATTGGAAGTTATTTGGATGGAGGTTATCATGGCCTAATTGGGGTACTGAAGAAATACTTCCGGATATCTGGCTTCCTGGCCAAAATTTGAACTGCAGTTCTAGTGTACAAGTCTACAGCATTGCCACTACACTAACCCTCACCCTCCCAACTTTTGTTTCAAAGATTACAAATCAGCAGTATCAGTTTTGGTCATTTGTTGGATGTTCTTGTTGTAGGAACACACCCATTGGTGTTGGAGCTGGAGAGAACGACAGCGCGGTTCGTGGGAACTGAAGATGCCATTGTATTTGGGATGGGATTCGCTACAAATGCTTTGAACCTGCCAAGTCTAGTCTCTCCAGGTTGCCTTGTGTTAAGCGATGAGAAGAACCACGCATCTCTTATACTCGGATTGCGGCTTTCTGGGGCTACTATAAAGGTTTTCAGGCACAACAGTATGTATATGTTAATGTGTGATAGACTTGTATACATATGAGGTTTGAGATTTTCATTGCAGGGGAGGTGAATACTGTGGCCATCTGGGTTATGACACTGTAATCTGGTAAGTGGTTACCATTTTCTTTTTTTAATTTGCTTAGTGCGGGGTGGAGTCCAACTGGGTCCACTCGGCATGGCGGCCACCGATTGGCCTATTGTAGCCTGCCCCAGGTGATGGTGATGACGGAGAATTTGGTGGAATGAAGATTGTCAGGGGAAACTGAAGTATTCAGAGAAAACCCTCCCCATCGCCACTTTGTCCACCACAAATCCCACTTGACCACACCCGGGATCGAACTCGGGCTGCCACGGTGGGAAGTCAGCGACTAACCGCTTGAGCTATGGCACGGCCTAAGTGGTTACCATAGTTTTGCTTGAATATATTGCTTCCATGCTGAGACTTGAAGCAAGCCAAGTCCAGAAAGAGGCAGGTAAGTGCATATTGTTTTCATTCATAAAGTGTCTTGCATATGTAGCATATGGACTTTCTGCAAGGTGTCCTTTGGAAAGAGTATTGGAAAAGACAACAATTTATTACATGGATTAATTAAGTTTGGTTTTTGCATAAATATTATTCCCTTTGTTTACATTATAATTAAATTATTAGTTATGTTTTCTTTTCCAATTGACCCAGATGTTTCAGTGGGGTCTGTACCCATAAAGCACCCATTAAATATCGTGGGGAGTGAAAAACTCTCCTACCTCAGTGTCAATGGTGCTTTCCCATTTCCATAAACAAGGCTGTGGACACAAGTCATACCAGAATAACCACTGTGTCTGTAGTGGATCAGACGATACTGTGTAATTTGAGAGTCACTGGATCCAGTGGGAAACAAATTCTATCAGAATTTGTTTAGTTTAATTTTGCTGCTGTCAAAATTTCAGTTTAATTTAGTTTTTAAGTTTTGGTTTTGATTTGTTAAATGGTCAGGAATAACCAGTACAGCTAGTCAACTTTAAATACTAAACATAATAATTGTATTGGACTTTTGAGGTTCTCACAGCAGTTGTTATGGCAGACTCTGCCACCTGCTCATGCTGGTGCCTTGGGCAGCTTATTCGACTGTGGAGAGGGAGGTGATCTGTTCCTCCAAAATGTCGGTTGACTTTCAACGGACTTCATGACGTTATATCGCAGAAGATAGTATTCTTTATGATGATTGTGTTTTGCAGATGTCAGTAGCCTGGAGAAGTTGCTACGAGAAGCCGTGGTGTATGGACAACCACGCACTCGCAGACCATGGAAGAAGATTCTTATCGTAGTGGAGGGAGTGTATAGTATGGAAGGATCAGTAGTGCGCTTGCCAGACATTATACGTCTCAAGAAGAAGTACAAGGTACTAATCTTGTATCTTGCCGTTTATGTGCACGTTTCCAACTAAATGTTGCAAAATTATGGTTATTACATTGTTAATCTGTGTCTACGTGTAATGATTTGAGTGCTGCCAAACAGAGTTTCGTGAAACGTTGTATTGGTGAGTTTTACAGGAATTTGTGGACACAGCTGAGGTTTGATTAAAATGAATGTTTTATTTTATACGATATTCTTAAATGAAGTTGCTAATACAGTTTGTTAAAACAGCTGGCAGTAAAACTCCAGAGAAAGTAATATAAAATATTGCCATTCAAAATTGGAGCACACTAAACAGATACCATTGTTACAGGCATATCTCTACCTGGATGAGGCCCACAGCATTGGAGCTATGGGCGAGAATGGCAGAGGTGTGCTGGATTATCATGGCTGTGATCCAAAAGATGTGGACATTCTCATGGGGACCTTCACCAAAAGCTTTGCCTCAGCAGGCGGATATATAGCTGGGTCTAAGGTATGTTAGGAGACAGAGAGGCCCTGGGGTAGCGTTTCCCCAGTGCACTTTGGTTTTGCCCTGCAATCTATGATTCCATGTGTTCCATACTCGTCTGTCATCAGGGGCTGGTATGGTAGACCCATGTGTGGCTGCAGTACCAAATGGACTCTGTCTCACCTCACTCCTGAAGTTTGAATTTTGAGGTTCAACTGACATGGACATATTTTCTTTGCTCACTGTCTACTGGATCAAAAACATATAGCATGTGTTTGAGGCTTCAGGCTAAATGAATGTGTACCTATTCTGTGAGGTCCATTAAGTAAAGCTTATCCTTATCACTAGGCAGATTTTGTAGCATTTTCTGGGTAAAGCCAAGGTTATCTACTCTAGGATCTGTTACAGAAAGCTAGACCTTTTCACTAGGTCTTGCAGTGAGGGAAATTGGCTGTGTGTATTCAGGTAAGAATAAAAGATAGAATCCACACAGAATTTTGATGGGGAAACGTTTTGAATAGAAGTCACAAGACCAAGAATCTTGGCGGGGGGAACTTTGAGATATATCTGAGGGTTAATTAAACTCTTTCATATAGATTGTTGTCATCTGGTGATTAATATGCACACTACTAAGAACAGTGTCAAAGATTATATTGAACAGACATATAACAGCATGCGGTCATAATGTGACAGTAAATTTGTAAGTTGGTGCCAGAAGGTTTCTAATAGTGGAATTGAATATGCAAATTGTGACTGAGATCTTCTGACAGAGGATAGCAAAAGGTTAATTAGTAAGTATGTGTCATGGCCCCAAATGGCACTGTAGCACCCATCTTCAGGATGAACTGTAACACTACCAAAATGTTATGTGAACTAGTCACACAGTCCAAGAGAAACATAAACCAAACAAGTATGTATTCCAGCCACTCTTGCATTGTCCCATTTTCAACATTGTAATGTTATGTTATAAATGATATGCTTAACATAGTATGCAGTTAAATTAATAAGAGTATTGTTTTGAAGTATTTGGTATCAAGTGATGCATGATCTGGTTTGTGTTCTGTTCTAGCATCTTATTAATTATCTTCGTGTAAATAGCCATGCTGCCTGCTATGCATCAGCCATGTCTCCTCCTATTGCCCAACAGATTATCACATCTATGAAAATAATTATGGGCGAAGACGGCACTCTTGAGGGTGTGTATACAGTGTGATGTGTTCTTTATTTACACTGCCAGTTATGTATCTAGAGCATTACAAATCATTAAGATCCAAGAAATGGCAAGGACTTCTATTCTTTTTAAAAAAAGCATGATCACCTTATATAATAAGGTCCCTGAGCATATAAAATTAAAGAAAAATTTGGACTTTTTTTAAGAGGGACTTAAAATCCTTTATGTTGAAACATTCCATTTATTCTGTTGAAGAATTTATGTCCCTTTAATTCTTAAGTGAGTGTGTTATGGTTTTGTGTTATGACAAATATCTTGTCCTCACTTAATCTATAAAAAATTTTGTATGTAGGGTTTCTCTTGGTAATTGCATTGCTGCAAATGGGATGTGGTATTGTAGGATTGATTTGTATGAAATCTGTAGGTATTTTAAGTTTTATAGTATAGTCGACTCGCACGATATGTAGCAAGTGTCACGTAACTTCAAACAAGGCCAAGAGTAACCTTGAATGCGCTGAAGAAAAATTTCAGACAAGGGGGTGGAGGGTGTGAGAAGTGACAGGCAGCCAGTGGAAGAATAAGTGTTAAGAAACTCCTCCCACCACAAGCTATGCGCGGGATTTGACTAGGAATGCGGGGCCTTGTTCGAAGTTACGTGACACTGTCTATAATATGTAGTTACTGACTTGTTCTGTATCGAGAGGTTGTATCACCAAATATGGATTCTTGGAACAAATAGATTGATTGATTTATGTCACTAGAGTTCACAGTGAGAATTTAGACCAGTAGGTATACTATAGGTGTATAAAGGTCCATGATTTATCACCAGTGAATATTCAGATTAGTCTTCTGTGATGTGACATGGAGTAATCAGGGTGGATACCAGTGTTTCATAGTCAAAGTGACATCATCTCTTATGATGGAGGCAGCATATTCCTGCAGAATGTTGGTATTCACCTCCAGTGCAGAACACCACACTCTATATCAGTATGATACTTCAGTGTCACAGTGTAGTGGTTGGTTCTTCTGCTTGACAGTTAGGATGCCCCATTTTGTAATCTGTAATGAGAGAATTCTTCTCTTCACTGGACTGATTAATCATGCAAGTTACTAGTTGTAAGATGTAAACATCACCTCTAGGCTTACATATTAAATGTCCTTGTTTTTTGAAGGAGGAAGATTTTGACTTGAATTAACATTTTTTTAAGCAGTAGAAGAGTTGGTTGAGGCACTATGCTACAAGCCGGAAGGTCGTAGGATAGAATCCCAATGAGGTGGATTTTCTTTTTCAATTTTCCTGATCCTTCCAGCCACACTATGGCCCTGGGGTCGGCTCAGGCTCTAACAGAAATTAGTACCAGGAATGTTCCTGGGGCCAAAGGGTGGCCGGCGCGTAAGGCTGACAACCTTACCGCCATCTGTGAGCCGACTGTGTAGAAACTGTTGGAGCCTCGACCTCTCACAACCCTTTAGGCCTCCACGGCCTGATACATGGATAGCTTTACTTTTCTTTTTTTACTTACTAAATTTGAGTTCAGGAATGAAGGTACATTTCTGGTTAGTGTTAACTTTTTTTTGTCTATGTCATTAGATGACATTTTACCTGAAATATACATTGGATTGACTGATGCACTGTTTTTGTAGTCATTCTAATCAGTTCTGACACTTTTGGGTTTAAATGGCTTGAAGTTTGAAGAATTTTACTTTTCTTTCCATTACAGTATTATAATTATCCTCGTAATATATTTTATGATTAGGTAAGAAACGCATTATGCAGCTGGCTCGAAACACAAGATACTTCCGACAGAGACTGAAACAGATGGGCGTCATATTATATGGGAATGATGACTCACCAGTTGTTCCTTTTCTAGTCTACATGTTCTCCAAGATTGGGTATGTACCTGGTGAAAGTCCTTTGGCTTATATATCTTATTGTTTTCTGCAATTGGAGTTTCATTCCTTGCAGGGGAAGAAATATTTTTGTTGTTGATTAGATCCATACCAGCTCTGGGGTCTGTACATCCTTCTGTTCAGGGAAGCAGAGGTGCTTGTTGCTTGCCTGAATTACTATTTGATCTTGAGGCAATGTGTTCTGAAATGCCAGTAATTCCTACCAGACTTCACAGCATCAAATCCCAGAACATAACACTCTTCAAAAATGTGTAACTTAAATTGGATAAGAAGTTGTTGCCTATTCTATGAAGATTTAGTTGATAACTATAGCTAAAGGAGCTGCAAATGGAATGTCAGAAAGGTGTTAGGATGGTGTGGAATAAATTTATTTCATTGAGACATGGGGTATGCTCTGTAATAAGCCTCTGGGTTCAACAAATGCAGAGAATCTCTTCACTAACTGAGCAGCCATTAAGCTCTCAGTAAGGACTCTGCTTAATGGAGTGAGTCAGTGAGTTAGGAATGTAATTTGATCTCTTTCTGTATTTCATAATTCTGTAGAATTTATTTTGCTCTACAGGTTTATTCAGCCAATAATTTGCAGATGAGTGCAAGTCATCTGTTTATGTTAGACACTCACTTGTGTATATGTTGTTTTTGCAGGGCTGTTGTTCGAACTTTACGAACAAGGAATATTGCAACTGTAGGAGTAGGTTTTCCAGCAACGCCTCTCATGGAGGGACGCATTCGATTCTGTCTCTCAGCAGCACACACAAAAGAGCAGCTTGATAAGGTAAAGGTTCAGTGTTTGCTGTACCTTAACCAATGCACTACCTTAAACCCCCCCAGAACATAATATCACTTAAAAAAAGTCAACACAAACTTGTAATTATTTTTTTGTATGCACTGGGGGGTTTGGTGTATTTGTAATATGTAATAAAAGAGTTATATTGGTGTTTTGCTTATGAAGTGAATATTTTATATTATGTTCTGTTGTTCAATTACTACAGTTATAATGCTAGTTATATTTTGTTGGTGTGTTGGTTTTTCTTTACTGCTGTTGTAGCTGTTCTGAACGTTTTGTGTAGTTGGTTCTGTTTTAATATAGGAGGTAAGGTATGTGTGTTTCTAACTGGCGTTCATTTCCTGCAGTGTTCTGAATACTGAATTATGTGTATCAGTGTTTGTCATTCATGTTTATGTTATTTTTACTGATTTTGTATATGTGGTATTTTTATATTGTGTTTGTGTTCCTTTTTTCTGTGTTATAATGTCCACAGCATCAG
>NW_019731617.1:0-2195 GCF_002891405.2 Cryptotermes secundus
GTTCTGTGTGCCGTACAGTGCTGTAATCTCTGTCACGCATTCACAGAGTGCACACATATATTAAACTAAACCGCATGTGTCTATCTGTTCCCAGTCATGAGAAAAAAAATTGGAGACCTTAGAACTTGAACACCCCTCGTAGTTGATATGTTTTAATTATACCCTACTGCACTTGAATTTTAACTTATACAATGAGCAAATCATTGATACAAAACAATTATTCAAAAGAGGGCTTACCTTCATATACTCTTGCAGAAGGTATATAAGCACTTCACATGTTTCAACAACAGCAACACTTATTGTAGCAGGTGACATGACAGCTGAAAACTTCAAAGAAGGGCTTATTTCTTATTATTGTTGATATTATTATCGCTCCGGCTGAGAGGTCTTCAAAGTTTCTTCCTGTCGCTAGGTACCTCAGGGTCACTGCTAATCTTTCATTCACCGGTAAACTCTCCCTCATATTAGTGTCCTTCCTTATTAAAAATGGTTCGACCATTCTCAGCAACTTATCAAATGTTCCTTCACTCATACGAAAATAGTTTCTGTAATCCTCTGATTCCATCGCACCAATTTCTTTTAGCAGAACAACATGCAAATACTTTTCACGTTTTTGTAACTAGTTTTTCATCCAGCGTCAGCGCTTAACATTTCGTTTTGTGCCTAATGCTAAAATTACAGCAATACACACTTTTCTGCGAGGATCAATTATAATCCTCAAGAAAATTGACACAAAATAAGTGTGCTTCTCTCTTGATAAGTCGAGCAGTACTGAAACAAATAACGTCATTTCTAATGATAGTGTAAGGTTAAAAAGTAATGAAGGAGTAATGAAGGAAGTAATGATATTATTAGTGATCGTGTAGGGTCCACTTAATACTTCCAGTCGCAAAAGATATAGATAAATCAATGTTTAGTGAAAAATTATCTAAGGACACTGATTTAATACCACTCTCAAGCGATATAGTTACATGCCGAATCAATGACATGGCTAATAACGTAGAATCTGAACTTATCAGTAGAATAAAAGAAAGTCTATTTTATTCACTTCAGATAGACAAGACAACAGACGTTTTGAATGATTCACAGTTGATTTGTTATATCATGTACGAGTCTAACAATGCCATTCATGAAGATGTTATTTTCAAAGACTTTGCCAACTCATACAACTGGAGAACAAATTTTTAAAGTTCTTAACGAGTACATGCAAGAGCATGAAACTGACTGGAAAAAATGTGTAGGTTTTTGTTCGGATGGGGCTCGTGCGCTCACCGGTAGGTATAGTGGCATTGTAGCTAAAATCAGAGATGTGGCTCCTGATGTTACCTGGACCCACTGTTTCATTCACAGGGAAGCCTTGGTGGCCAAAGGTATGTCATCTAAATTCAAAACCGTGTTAGAAGACAGCATTAAGGCAAGGCCTCTGAATAGCAGAATATTTTCATTACTTTGCGAAGACATGGGTAGCGAGCACAAACAGCTTCTTCTTCATCCTGAAGTTCGCTGGCTTTCACAGGGTAAGGTACTCACAAGGCTCATTGAATTAAGACAGGAAGTCCTGTTACTTGTAAACGAAATTAACGAAGGTTTTACGTCATTTCTTGCTGAGAACATGTGGCAAAGTATATTGAAATATCTTTCAGATGTATTCTCAAAACTAAATGAACTAAATCTCTCTGCAAGGTTATTCTTCAACTGTTCTCAGTGCCCATGATAAAATAAAAGGATCTGAGAGGAAACTTGGTTTGTGGGTCAATTGTGTAAAACAGAGGAATTTTTCACAATTTCCAACCCTAGTCTTTTTCAGTTGAAAATGATCTCGTTATTGAAAAAGAAATATGCAATGACATATGTTCGCATCTCGAAACTCTGAAATCACGATGTGAAACTTATTTTCCAAGTAAATATGACGAATTTTCATGGGTTTGTGATCCTTTCCATTGCAATATTGAAGATAACAAACTTTCACTGAACGAAAGATACCAGTTAATTGAACTCTCAAATGACACCAGACTTCAAATGAAGTTACAAGCAGAAGGTATGGTTAATTTCTGGACCTCATCACCAGTGAAAACAGAATATGGTGAACTGTACAATGGTGCTTTAAAGATTATAATTCACGTAGAAAAGAATAACAGCGGCACGCTGAACCGTGCAACGGTTCTTCTCTGCGAAGTTCTTTGGAGTCCCCCCCC
>NW_019731617.1:4904-5029 GCF_002891405.2 Cryptotermes secundus
GTTTGAAAACACTGACAAAACTAATAAACACCATATATGAAACTGGGGAGTGGCCCAAGGACTTTACAGAAGTGAGAAATATTGCCTTAAAGAAAAAGACAGAAGCTACAAAATGCAGCGACCAT
>NW_019731618.1:0-1837 GCF_002891405.2 Cryptotermes secundus
GCCTTACCAACTATTCCATAAAATTCTACTTTAGACAGAAAGAGGCAGATAGAGAGATAGAAATATTGACACAGTCAAAAGTTTTCTTCAAATCACAAAAAATGTCGATGAACATTATTGGTATTGATGTTGTCCAGCTATCGTTCGAAAATAATTATTAAAAGACTCTGTAATCACATCATGATTATCAGTTAACTTCCCATCAATGTTTAAAAACTGTGTACCTGCATTATTAATTTTGCTACCTGTGTCTGATTTTATAATGCTCCAGGTGGTTTTCATTTTGTTACTAGAATTAGAAATTAATTGATTATAATGAAGATTTTTAGCTCCTTTAATAACACTGGCCAAATTATTACAGTATGTTTTATAATAATATTTCAGATCTGGCTCATACCGTGCCGAATCCCTGGGAAAATTGAAGAATATCATTCTAGTTTCCTCACTGGAAGACATGCATCCTGGAGCAAAACACTTCTTTTTCCTTCCCATTTACACTGCAAGAAACAATACAAAAATTATAACAGAATCACAGTACACTCTCACTTTCTTGAGATTCTACGGTCCTTCTTTAGGCTACACCGAAAGATGCTTAAAATACGGAAATACGATTTGGATGAAGAATCGTAGTAACACTGACGTCATGTTTGTTTCTAATTTCACTGGGCGTAGTAAGCATAATCCATATACATAAGTAACACACAGATGTAAATTCATGCATAAATGTCAACTCTCGTTTCACAACATCAAATCAAAGTCCCTACTTACTAATTAATCTAATTAATTGCAGAACATACCTCAATGGCATACACATATCACCATTAACTACGCAGTCTTACTGAGACAACGCCCTAAACTTTCAACGGAAATTTAAGATCCTCTTGATCGGTCCTACTTAACTTTGCGATAACTACATACTATAACTAACTATAAATGCAAATTACGCGAAAGCAAAACAATGAAGAAGAACCCATCATAAAACTGGCAGAGAAAGTACAAGAAATGCTTAACTTCATGGAGAACGACCTTCAGAAAAATCTGAGAAGAGATAGTAAAAACCCTACCCGCTGAACTGGAAAAGCTCAAAAACCCAGAACCAAGGACGGAAAATACCGGAGCCACAAATCCCCCAGCAAAGCCGCAGAGCAACCATAACTGCAACGAAGGTGAAGAAACACAAGATGAAAACCCACCAAAAAAATCATAGAGACAGCGTCATAATGGAAACAAGAAGAAAAAGAAATGCACCCCCACCTCCCAGGAGGGAAGCAACACTATATGGGACAAAAGAAGATGAACTTCAAGCTGCAGTAAAAATGGCCTGGCTCTTTGTAGGCAGGCTCAGAGAAAACACAAACACAGACACAATCAAGAATTATATCAGAAAGAACGGGATAACAGACGGAGTCGAATGCGAAGAAATACAAACTAGAGGAAGAAGCAGAGCCTTCCGACTGGGGCTCCACTTCAATCGACTATCCGAAGTAGAAGCGCCAGAATTCTGGCCCAAAGGAGTGCGAGTCGAACGCTTCCGATTTCGCTCACGACCATTCGAAGACACCGACCTCAACGCTTAAGGACTGCAATAATCAAGAAACGACCAACAGCAAAAGAACATTGGATCTACTCCTGTGGAATGTGGAAGGATTAAAGTCAATAATGCAAAACGCCCCGGATACAATAACACAAAATCATGACATTATAGTATTAACCGAAACCTTTCTAACAGAATACACAGCCATACCAGGATATTACACAACGCACAGTTATGCAGTCCAAAAACAAGAAGGAAGACCTAGCGGAGGAGTCTCATGTATTTATAACAACAAAATAGGGG
>NW_019731618.1:2594-8643 GCF_002891405.2 Cryptotermes secundus
CACTGATAAAAAGCAAGAAAACGGAACATCGAAAATGAAGGGAAAATGATAGCCGAAGAAGCCGAGAAAGACCCATTCGTGGCAACCAAAACAACGAAGAAACAAATGTCACAAGAAGTAAATATAAAGATATGGGAACAGCATTTCACCAAGATACTTAACCAAAATACACCCACCAGCGGCTCCTGAACGGGCGACGTCAGGGCATGTCAACCAATCTCACATGCAGAAGTATTAAAAGTTATAAAAAGAACACAAAACAAGAAAGCCGCAGGACCAGATGGAATATATTATGAACATACAAAAGAAGCAAAGGACATTATATCAAAACCACTAACGGGACTATACAACAGATGCCTCGAAACTGGATCCATACCACAAATTTGGAGAAAATCCCTGATGAAAGTACTGTACAAGAAGACCCAGAAGACCTGAACAACTACCAAGGGGTAGCGTTAGAAAACACAATGTTCAAGATACTGACCAAAATCCTAACTGACCGTTTAACAACAGTAGACTCACTTATCCCGGAAAAACAATTTGGGTTTCGGCCACAAAGATTGACGATACAAGCCATCACAGCACTACTAGAAGCAATTGAAGAAGCATTAAGACACCCACGAGGAAAATACCATGTAGTTTTCATAGATTATAGCAAGGCATTCGACCTACTCGACAGGAGTATAATCACAACAAAACTGAGGGAAATAGTAGGAGAAGAGAACACAACAACAAGACTAATAGGAGACATCCTCAAAAACAATAAAATCATAATAAAAGACACGGTGTCAGAATCCGAAGAAATAACCCAAACAAATGGTGTACTGCAAGGGGACCCCCTCAGCCCATTACTATCCAATATTACAACAGCAGACTTGGCCAAAACAATGGAAAAATACACAGGGGTACAATTAATTATGTACGCAGACGATATGACAATTGGAGGAAAAAATATTGAGGAGCTACAGGAAGCCTCCACTATACTGGAGAACTGGGAAGACAAAACAAACTTCAAATAAATGAAAACTAAACCCAACTAATGAATTTCAGAAGAGGAGGAAAAAAAGGAAAAAATGATGAAATAAAATTTAATGGAGAAGACATAAAATCAGTAAAACAATATAAATACCTCGGCTTAACACTGCAGTCTACATCTACAACATTCACGGCACACATAGCAGAAAAATGCACAGCAGCCACCAAAGCTATATACACCATCCGAAACCAGCAACTATTATCGCTAGAAACAGCAATGAAAATATTCCATGCAAAAATTTGTTCCATACTACTATATGGCACAGAGATAACCTGGGAAAAACTATCCAAACAAAACCTGCGGAAAATAGAACAAGCGAAGGCAAGATACCTTAAACTAGCGCTAGGGCTTCCTAAGAACACACAATCCAGACTAACATACGAACTCTGCAAGGAAAGTTTCCTACTAGAAGAACTCAGATATCAACTGCCAAGCACAAAAAACTCAGATGAAGTTATCACAGAAAGAAAACAAAAAAGAGAGAAAATATGGGAAGAGTTCTACGGCACTGATGCAATGACTGACAGAACGTGGACAGGACCCCAACAGAAAATTACGACACACAATTACTAGGTTGGCAACACACGGATTCCACCACAAGATATGCAAGAACGAACATTTCCACGAAGCAAATGACGCGTGTGTGTATAAACACTGTGATAAAAAGTGCAGTAGATACCACATTACCACATGCAAAAACTTAACCACATCAATAACCGACTACAGACGCGAATAAAAACAATTACTCTATGCACATTCTGCGCATTCCCTAATTATATATAACTCGTTCCCGAGAGATCGATTACCATCGATCATCACTCTTATCGATATCCAAAATGGCAGTTCGTTGTGTAATGAATGGGGATGACACTGAAGTTTTCGTCAATGAGTTGTGAAACACGTGAGGTAACGAGTACTTGTTGTCATAAATTTAAAATAGAACTCAGATCAGAACAAAAAGTTATTATACTGCTACAAGAAGAGCTAAACAGTCAAGTCCATCTTCCCCTTACTTATCCCTGAGACAGAACAGGAACAGCCCAATGGATAGGTGGTAGGAGGTGATGAAATTGTCCCTAGCTACGGAATTCTGTACCATGTTTAGTTCCTGCAGTGTCTGCATATGTTCCAGTTATTAAATGTTGCACAGAACTTTGTAGTAAAGTTCATTATGATGTTTCCATCTTGGTTATTGTACAGCACCATTGTACCCTAGAGAAACTATATTGTAATTTAACCTGAGGGCTATTAAATTGTTTCTCTCAGTTTGTTGTGGTGGGCCTCAAACCAGTAAATCATATATTCACATTTAAGTAATATTGTCATCCTTTATTACTGTGCTACAAACTGAAAGGTCATGAGTTCGATTCCCAGTTAGGTAATTGGATTTTTAGATTTGACCGAATCCTTCCAGTCACACTATGACCCTGGGGTCAACTCATCCTCTAACAGAAATGAGTACCAGGAATATTCTTGGGGGTTAAAGGGCAGCCGGCGTGTAAGGCTGACATCCTAGCTGCCATCTGTGAGCTTATTGTCAAGAAAGTATGGGAGTCTTGACGTCTCACACACCTATGGTCCTCCACGGCCTGTTACAGGGATAGCTTTACTTTTTTTTTATACTATCATCCTTCCTTGTATTTTGGTTATTGAGACCTGTTATGGCCTCCTGCCAAATGAGCACCAGGGTCTGTTTCCCCGAGTGTGGGAGTGGCATGAAGCTGGCCACTCACCTCCATCTGGAGCAGAACTAATTAAGCATAGAGACAGCTTTGCATTTATGGATACTACAAAACAGAATGCTGTATAGCTACATAATTTAACTGTTTGTGATTTGTGATGTTTGTAGGTGGCAGAGTCAGTGTTGGAGAGAAACTCGGAAGGAAACAGGGAAGGTGGTTCCATTGTGCTGAATGCTACAGCAGAATTCTGCCGCACCCTGGGTGACATCCCCACTTATGGTCTGGCTGGCAACAGGGATGAGGACACTCAGGAATTGCTTGTGATCTGCAGATAAATGAACACTTGGCAAGGGCAGTTTGATTTAGCATGTGTCAGCACTGGATACAGTCCATTGCCCATCTACAGGTACTTACTGCAGCTGCAACAGAATTAGAATATATTTTAATTACAGTTGAATTCCATGATAATGGATATATAAATTACTGAACTGGAAACATCCAACAGAAATCCTAGAAATGAAAGCACTATAAGAATATAACAACTAAGAACTATAACAATAAGAATGTGATAGTTGAGATGGTAGAACCTTTTTCTTCTTCTTCTTGACAAGTGGTACCTTCTGAAATAAAATGCCATATAAAGTCCATAAGCATTTTGAAGGAATGTCAGTGGACTTACAGGGTGTTACTTCCCAGAAGATGGTGCCTTTCTTATTCTCCTCTAATTTCAAATCCAGTCTTTTTTTATCTTTTATTTATTTTTCTGCCTGTGTCATGTGCATGATACAAGGGTAGAAAAGACACTACTAGGAATTATATGTGAAATTGAAATAGGGATGAATAAATAGCTCAGAACATGATTAAATGGAAAACCAATAAGTTCTTGTAATTTTATTCATTTCAGAGTGAATTGAATGTTAATTGTCACAGTATTCTCACTGCAAACTCAGAAATAGTTTGGCAGGTGTACATTTCTTGGCAGAATGAGAGTATGTTTCTAATAGAACTGTAACTTTGAAACATACTTTGATATTAAAAAGATATTTTGGCAAAGACGTTTCAAGATGATCAGTATAGTCAGAAGAATTTGTCTTCTGGGGTATCATCCAAATTTCCAGGGGAACATGTCACCTGAATCTTCAGGGTCAAGGAATAAACGAAACAAGAAGCCAGCATGAAGCAGGTGGGAAGGTTGGCTTTGTTACCTGCCAGCGCTGGTTTCTTGCTTGGTTTATTCTTCAACCCTGAAGATGGAGGCGACATGTGTCTCCAAAATGTCTGTTGACTTTCAACAGACAACACAGCATTATATCCCAGGTGACAGAACTCTTCAAAACCACTGCTGTCAGAATCTCAAATCCTACACAGTGCAGTCGGTACTTTACAGTGCAGTAATTTTTTATACAGTGGTTGAGCTTGGAATGAAGTTGGTGTCAGTCTTTCTCAAGGTAATGAATTGGTAATTTTTGGACTGCGCGTTTGCTTTCTGCTAATCTCATACAAAATTTACATTACAGGACTTTGAGAAGAAAATGATTGAAGAGAAGAAACGTCAGGAAGAAGAAGGCAAATGTGGAGCTTGGAATGAAGTTGAGATTGGTGAGTCACTAGCAGATTCTTTATGTACAACAAAGTCCTGTTCAAATTGAGAGATCTTGACACTTTATTATTGGTTTTAATTGTGCATTTACATTTAAAGTATTTCATAAATGGTGTACCATACTTAATCATATACTGCAGTTTTGTTAGGGGTTTTAGTAGAAACACATTAATCATTACTGTTTAATATTAGTAGCGGTAGGGTAGTTGGTTGAGGCACTATGCTACAAGTTGGAAGGTTGTGCGTTGAAGTCCTGACGAGGTCATTAATTTTTTTCAATTGACCTAATCCTTCCAGCTGAACTATGGCCCCGGGGTCAGCTCAGCCTCTTAACAGAAATGAGTACCAGGAATTTTCGTGGGGGTAAAGTACGGCTGGTGCGTAAAGCTGACAACCTCACTGCTATCTATGAGTCAATTGTCTAGAAAATGTGGGAGCCTTAATGTCTCACAACGCTATGGGCCTCCACGGTCTGCTACAGGGAAAACTTGGCAGACTAAGTCACCAAAGTTGTCCTGTAGCTGTCAAGTCTTCTCTGCAGCAGGCCTTAGGGAAGAGAGTTATCATGGGCACAAGGATTGGCCACTTGCTTTGATTATGGAGTAGAGTAGGAGATTTTGAAGGTTAAAGAATATCTGAGCTTTGAATACTTTGTCATCTCCTCTATAACTGGATTGCAAGTCTTGTCTTGTCTCGGAATTGACCCACTTGAGTATTAGAGTAGAAAAATTTCCCACAGGAATTGCCATTAAAAAAGAATTACAAGGGGGAAGCAGTTTTTCAGTGGGAACAGACAAGATTATGGGACCACCGTGTTTCTTTATCATCCGTGTGTGCCATCCTTACCATAATCTGTGAACCAACCAATGGATTTATGTGAAACTCTGTATTGTTATCGTGCCCCTCACATGTTCCTTCAGTTGTCTACCATCAGCCATATTAACATGGTGACTTAGTTGGAAGCAACACTAGAGCCACGTAATGTAGTGTACTAAATTTTTGTATGGTAGTAGGTCCTTAAGAAAAGGGTCCTGGGGTAAGCATTTATACCCATTCAGAAGGTTCTGAGTTCAATCCTCAGTCACATCTGTGTACAGATTTTTCTGCTCACAGATGATGCCTTCAGATATACCAGAGTTAAAGCTTTGGGAATACAAAGGATCCCCCCCCCCCATGGGTTAGAGCCCATGTTAAATTATAGGGTTCCTCTGCTGACCAGCACTATCATGATTACCTCATCATGGGGGTGAGATTATTGTATTCCACCTCAGATGCTTTCAGTAGAACATTTTGACATATACTTGTTGGTTTGACTTCCTTTTCTCCCATTCTGTATGTGACAGATTGTAACTAGCCAACATTTGAGTGTGTAAATACTTTGTTGTGTAGGCATAGAATGTGGCAGAATGGTTCATTTTGCAGATAGGTTGTATGAATTGGGAAGAAACATGCCTCAAAATTATTACTGTCCCATTGTACTTTAATTAAAATATTTTGCATTAATCATTTCAGTCCCTACGACTTTAATGTGCTGTAGCATGCCCATTTCTGGTTATTGGCTGTATGAGTAAGTTGTGTTGGAAAACGGAATGTTACATATTTTTATTATTTCACAAAATAACAGATTGAACTATAAACGGATCACCCTTTTTTTCTGGCTGAAACTTCAGGATGAAAGGATTTTACGTGTTACTTGGAAACATGGCCATATTCTGTAAGATCCTAAAATAC
>NW_019731618.1:10523-12802 GCF_002891405.2 Cryptotermes secundus
CAAATAAGAGTACTGATTTGAAAAATGCTTTTATTTCTCAACATAATCTCCCTGTACATTGAGGCACTTGTCCCATCATTTCACATGCCCCTGAAAACCAGCAGCATAAAATTCTTTGGGCTGCTGTCGGAACCAGGCGGTGACTTCCCTTTCTACAGCTTCATCGTTGGGAATATGTCCAGCCGAAAGATGATGTTTAAGAGGGCCAAACAAATGGAAGTAGCTTAGAGCAAGGTCATGGCTATAAGGAGGATGCTCGAGGACTTCCCACTTGAAATTTCGCAGAGTCTCATTTGTCTTGTTGGCAGCATGGAGACTCGCGTTGTTATGCAAGAGCAACAACACGCCTTTGGTGAGGAATCCTGGTCGCTTCTGTTGAATGGCCTTACAAAGTTTTCTAAGGATGTTAACTCCCACTGTAACATCCTCAGGAAGTAAATGTTCCATATAAAGGGAAGTAACTGCCTGGTTCTGACGCAGCCCAAAGAATTTTATCCTGCTGGTTTTCAGGGGCATGTGAAATGATGGGACAAGTGCCTCAATGTACAGGGAGATCATGTTGAGAAATAAAAGCATTTTTCAAATCAGTACTCTTATTTGAAGAAAGCAGTCTTCTGGGATTTTGCACCGTGTATATGTGGTGTTAACCGACGTTTCGGAGGAACGTATCGCAGTATCGTAAAAGCAGTCTGCTTTTACCGGTTCTCACGGTCTCTTTGCTTGCAGATTTCTTATATATTTTTTCTTCTACCCTGAAGATGGAGGTGATACGTTCATCCGAAACGTCGGTTAACACCACATATACACGGTGCAAAATCCCAGAAGACTGCTTTCTTCATAGTCACTGCCGTGAAAGCCTCAAATCTTACACAGTACTCTTATTTGTTTAAGTTCTATATCCATTTGTAACTTACTTATTGACTTACCTACGTACACCCACTCCATTGGGTGCACGCAGAATATGTTGTTCAGTTAGTGTGGATACTTGCAAGGTTGGAATTGTGTGTGGAGTTGATTTTAGTTTGTAACATTCTCACTCAGAGCAGTCTGCTTATGGTTACTGATGGTCATTACTATCCATCCTTATCATAAGTGATTAATTTTTCAGTAAATGGTTTTCAAACAAAAGGTATGCCACACCTATCAAAAGAAACTGAAGATTTTGTTTCCTTATTAGTCAGTGTCCTGTTGAGAAAGGTACAATAAAATAGTTTCACTTGGTGTAGTATTTAAATGTATATCAGCTTTAGGAAAAATGACATAGAAATGTTTTAATTTCATAATATATTTGAATGCACTAAAAGTGTCACTGTAAAGTTCAGGTGGCCACGTGCAGTTGGAGCCCAGGCAGGGGCACTGAAGTGTCAGGCCGATAGCTTTAACTGGTTGCAGTGGTAGACTTGCCATTTCTTATTAATTTGTACAGATTTCCTAACAGACTCACTACTGTGATGAAGACTTGTTCAAACAACGCTCTGAGAAATAATTTCATTATGTACCATAATTCATCTGAACTGATCACAGTTCAGTTTATTCAGTACAGCACAATTACTGTAGTGTTCCAATATTTCTAGTTCATAAGCAGAAGTACAGTCATCTACAAACACCAGTGTTACATGTGAGATATGAGATATTCATGGCAGTGATCATGACGAAGTTGGAAGTGAAGGTGTGTAGGAGTCTGCCAACATTTTGGAGGAACGTAACACCACCTTCATAAGGGTAGACTTCTGCTACTGACTTTTCAGCAGTAATGTTGAGGCCAAGTCTCTTGAAATGTTTTGCTCTGTAATTTGTCTGAACTGATCTCAGTTTGGGGGCACGCGGTAGCGTAGTTGGTTGAGGGGCTATGCTACAAGCCGGAAGGTCGTGGGTTTAAGTCCCAACGAGGTCATTGGATTTTTTTTAATTGACCTAATCCTTCCAGCCGCACTATGGCCCTCGGGTTCACTCAGCCTCTTAACAGAAATGAGTACCAGGAATTAATTAAATAGTTTTCCTGGGGAGTAGAGCATGGCCAGCGCGTAAGGCTGACTGCCTTACCACCATCTTTGAGTTGATTGTCTAGATAATGTGGGACCCTCAACATCTCACAACCCTATGGGCTTTCATGGCCTGGTACAGGGATAACTTTACTTACTTTTTACTTTTACTGATCACAGCACAATTACTGTATTGTTGTAGTGTGCCAATATTTCTTGTTCATAAATGGAAGTACAGTCATCTACAAACACCAGTGTTACATGTGAGATTTGAGATATTCATGGCAGTGATCATGA
>NW_019731618.1:15204-16518 GCF_002891405.2 Cryptotermes secundus
AAAATGTAAACAAAAACCAGGTACTTTCCGATGAACCGCGGCAGCAACACGAACATGCGGCAGTTACACGACCATGAGTGACGAGTAGCCAATCAGCATTAACGGGCGGGGCCACTTACGTGCTTACTGCACAATCTTTGGGTACAGTAAACGAAACCACGCCTCCAGGGGGGGAAAGGAGTTATCATCGGACCCCCCCCCCCTCCTTCTTCGCCCCGGGGGATTGAAACTGTGTAACCAACCAACTTTAGGGGGCGGGTACATAAGTTCACATGAATTCCGTGCTTACTGGACTATTTATAGGAACAGCTGGAAATGTAAACAAAACCCGTAATTTTTTGATGTAATTACCTTCAATGACATTCAAGAACACAAGAGTTGTTGCAGCTCTGGGTATTTGCCCGCAGATGTTGCCTTATTTCCGAAAAATGAGTTACAGTAGCCAATAAGCATCAATGGTCAGGGGCCAAGTCTATGTACAAATACATGAATGTAGTGCTAAATGCAAATATTTTGAAGATACAAGAAATGTATATATAACCCTGATTGTTTTGATCTTATAACCTCTAAAACCTTCAAGAGCACATTTCAAGCCAAAGCTGTGAACTTTCTGATGAGAATTAAATATCACTGCCACAGTTGAACATTTATCTCATAGACAGGATATGAGGATGTACTTGTTTCTTCAATTAGCAATTTTTGCAAGCCAATTGGTCTGTTCTCATCCACTTGGTTCATCTGCTTTACACTGAAGGCAAGTTTTGGACCCCATACCAAGTAGACTATGAAACCGCACGATTGAACCTGGGGTGGTGCTGCACAAGGAAATGGTGCTTTACCCCTGGGATTAAGGTGGTCGTGGTCAACCAGTCAGTTGATGCCTCACAGGAGACATACAGAATAAATGATTTCCCCAGAGCAGGCATTTCAGCATTAATTAAAAGAGTTTACTGAACGAAGATTGACCACTTGGCTTGCACAGATGGTGAATCAAGGAAACAGAGTTTATCCTCATATTCTGTCTAACACATAAACGTTCATCTGCCACACTCCTCGGTAATCCTGTAGCTATAACTGTACTCTTGAAGGTATATTCGAGGTTACAAGTTCAGACAGTTCAGGGGGTTGTTTACATTTCTTGCAATTAGCACTAGAGTCATGTATCTTAACTTGGGTCTGACCGTTGATGCTGATTGGCTACTGCATCCCCTTCTTCGGAAATACAGCTACATCTGCAGCCAAACTATCAAATCCCAGGCTGAATGCCTGGAGCTGCGGTGGTGCTGTGCTCTTGAAGGTTGTTGAAGGTTACTG
>NW_019731618.1:16777-17350 GCF_002891405.2 Cryptotermes secundus
TCGTGCAACATGACTGGTCTTGTAAGGATTTATTCTGATCAGGCTCTGAGGATAGCTGTAAATTCACTGCACGTCATTTTATATGCAAATTCAACCAGTAGATGTGTTGGCCTCAGTGACGAGGCAGTGACTTACCTTCTGAAGGTTCCATGTTCATGTCCACAAGGAACGTTACTGCAATTTTTATGCGTCGAAGTGAAAGCATTTTTACTTACCTCCATAGACACAACCAACATGTATTCTTTCAACATGCCACTGAATTTTAACGTTTTGGTGTTTTGAAGTATTCAAGATAGGCTTTTATAAAAGGACAAGAATTTTCCAGAATTTACTCCTAATCCAATTATTTTTTTAATATTATTCATCCCACACATTTAAATTCTTAAATATGTTCAAATTATTTGTTAACTGCATTTACAATGTGACTCTTATGGCAGATGTTTCCTATGTTCTCATATACTTCATTTCATTTATACCCTGTACATATTCACATTCACATACACATTCATCAGCACTCAGTTGCGGTCATTCAATTTCATTCCTTCCAGACAGCACACTGTAAAGCAGAAATAT
>NW_019731619.1:0-7298 GCF_002891405.2 Cryptotermes secundus
CTATCAAGCTAGCAACGTAAAGCTAGAAAGCTAGCAACTCAAGGCTACCAAGCTAGCAACACAAAACTCGCAAGCTAGCACCGCAAGAAAGCAAGAAAGAAACGCAAAACAAGCAAGATAACAACGCAATTCTGGCAAGCTTGCATCGCATATAAAGCAAGCTATCAACGGAAAGCTATCAAGCTAGCAACGCAAAGTAACAAGCTAGCAACGAAAATATACCTAGCTAGGGACACAAAGCTACCAAGCTAGCAACGCAAAATTAGCATGCTAGCAACACAAAGCAAGCAAATTAGCAACGCAAAACTAACAAGTTAGAAACGTAATGCTAACAAGGTAGCAACGCAAAGCTAGCAAGCTAGCAACGCAAAAGTAGCAAGCTACCAATGCAAAGCTAGCAAGCAAGAAAAGCTAAATCAGGCAAGCAAGTAAGCAAGCAACGCAAAACTAGCAAGTTATAAACGCAAAAGTTGCAAGCTAGCAAGGCAAAGCTAGCAAGCTAGCAACGGCAAGCTATCTATCTAGCAACGCAAAGCTAACAAGGTAGCAACACAAAGCTTGTAAGTTAGACACGAAAAGCTAGCAAGCTATCAACGTAAAGCTAGGAAGCAAGCAACGCAAAGCTGTCAAGCTAAAATCGCAAAACAGGCAAGCTAGAATCGCACAGCTGGCAAGATAGTAACGCAAAGCTGGCAAGCTAGCAACACGAAGTTAGAATGCTAGCGAAGCAAAGATAGCAAGATAGCAAAGCAAAGCTACCAAATAGCAACGCAAAGCTAGCAAGCTAGCAACGGAAAGCTACAAAGCTAGGAACACAAAGGTACCAAGCTATCAACGCAAAACTAGCAAGCTAGCAAAGCAAAGGAAGCAAGCTAGCAACGCAAAGATAACAAGATAGCAGCGCAATGCTACCATGCTAGCAACGCAAAGGTAGCAAGCTAGCAACGGAAAGCTAGCAAGCTAGCAACGCAAAGCTAGCAAGATATCAAAGCAAAGATATCAAGTTAGCAACGCAAATCTAGCAATCTATCTTGCTAGCTACTCAGAGCTAGCAAGCTAGCAACGGCAAGATAGCAAGGTAGCAAAGCAAATCTATCAACCTAGCCACGAAAATCTAACAAACTAACAACGTAAATTTGGCTAGCTAACAACTCACACCTGGCAAGCTAGGAACACGAAGCTGGTAAGGAAGCAAAGCAAAGCTTAAAAGCTAGAAACGGAAAGCAAGCATGGCAGCAAGGCAAAGCTAGCCAGGCAGCCACGCAAATGTAGCAAGAGTGGAAGCAAATCTAGCAAGCAAGCTACGCAAAATTATCAAGTTAGCAACGCAAAACTAGCAAGCTAGCAACGCAAAGAAAGCAAGCTAGCAACGGAATGTTAGCATGATAGCAACGCAAATCTAGCCAGATAGCCACGCAAATCTAGCAAGTTAGGAAGCAAATCTAGCAAGCTAGCAACGCAAAGCTGTGAAGCTAGCAACGTAAATTAGCAAGGTAGCAGCGCAAAGCTACCAAGCTTGCAACTCAAAGCTTCCAAGCTAGCAACGAAATACTAGCAAGCTAGCAAAGCAAAGCAAGCAAGATAACAAAGCATAGCTAACAAGCTAGCACCGCAAAGCTAGCAAGAATGAAACGCAAAGCAATCAAGCAAGCAACCCAAACCTGGCAATCTAGCAACGCATATCTAGCAAACTAGAAGCGAAAGCTAGCCAGCTAGCAACGAAAGCTTGCAAGCAAGAAACGAAAAGCCAGCAAGCAGGCAACGCAAATCTAGCAAACAAGCAACGCAATGCTAGCAAGCTAGCAACGTAAATCTAACAAGGTAGCAACGCAAAAAACGCAAGCTAGCCATGTAAATCTAACAAACTAGCAAAGCAAATCTAGCAAACTAGCAACACAAACCTCGCAAGCTAGCAACGCAAACCTGGCAAGCTTACAAAGCAAATTTAGCAAGCTAGCATTGCAAAGCTAGCAATCTAGCAACGCAAAGCTAGCCAGCTAGCAACGCAAAACAAGCAAGCAAGCAACGCAGATCTAGCAAGCTAGCAACACAAAGCTAGCAAGCTAGAAAAGCATAGCTGGCAAGCTAGAAACGCAAACCTGGCAAGCTAGCAATAAAAGCTGGAAAGCTAGCAACGCAAAGCAAGCAAGCTAGCATCGCAAACTACCAAGATAGCAACGCCAAACTAGCAAGCTAGCATCGCAAAACTAGCAAGCTAACAACGCAAATCTAGCAAGATTTCAACACAAAGCTATCAAGCTTGCAACGCATATCTAGCAATCTCGCAAGCTAGGGAAGCAAAGCTAGCTAGATAGCAACGCAAACTTATAAAGCTATCAACGCCAAGTAAGCAAGGTAACAACGCAAAACTATCAATATCGCTAGCAACTTTTCGTTGCTATCTTGCTAGCTTGCTAGATTTGCGTTGTTAATTTGCTAGCTCTGAGATGCCAGCTTGCTAGCTTTGCGTTTCTAGCTTTCTAACTTGCTAGATTTGCGTTGCTATCTTGCTAGCTTTGCGTTGCGACCTGGATAGATTTGCGTTGCTAGCTTACTAGCTTTCTGTTGCTAGCTAGCTAGCTTGCTAGATATATTCGTTGGCTAGATGCTAGCTTTGCGTTTCAGGCTTGCCAGCTTTGCGTTGCTAGCTTGCTAGTTTTGCGTTCCTAGCTTGCAAGATAGCAAAGTAATGTTAGCAAGCCAGCAATGCAAAGCTAGCACGATAGCATCGCATTTCTTGCAAGCTAGCAAGCTAGCAACGGAAAGCTAGCAAACTGGCAACGTAAAGATGGCAAGGAAGCAACGTAAAGCTGGCGAGCTAGGAACGAATATCTGGAAAGCTTAAACGCAAAGCTCACAATCTAGAAACGCAATGCAGACAAGCTAGCAACACACACCTTGCAAGCTAGAAACGCACAGTTGGCAAGATAGCAAGGCAAAGCTGGCAAGCTAGCAACACAAACCTAGAATGCTAGCAAAGCAAAGCTAGCAAGATAGCAAAGGAAAGCTAGCAAGCTAGCAAAGCTAAGCTAGCAAGCTTGCAAAGCAAAGATAACAAGCTAGCAACTCAAAGGTAGGAAGCTAGAACACAAAACTAGCAAGGTCGCAACGCAAAGGTACCAATCTAGCAACGACAAACTAGCTAGCTAGCAACGAAAATCTAGCAAGATAGCAATGCAAAGCTAGCAAGATGGCAACGCAAAGCTACCAAGCTAGCCACGCCAAGCTAGGAAGCTAGATTCGCAAAGTTAGCAATCTAGCAACGCAAAGCTATCAAGATAGCAACACAGCGCTATCAAGCTAGCAACGCATATCTTGCAACCTAGAAAGCTAGCAAAGCAAAGTTTGATAGATAGCAAGGCAAAGCTAGCAAGATAGCAACCCCAAGTAAGCAAGGTAGTAACACAAACCTATCAAGCTAGCAACGTAAAGTTAGCAAGATAGCAACGCAAGGCTACCAAGCTAGCAACACAAAACTAGCAAGCTATCACCGCAAGAAAGCAAGAAAGAAACAAAAAACAAGCAAGATAGCAACGCAATTCTCGCAAGCTTGCATCGCATATAAAGCAAGCTATCAACGGAAAGCTATCAAGCTAGCAACGCAAAGCAACAAGCTAGCAACGCAAATCTACATAGCTAGGGACACAAAGCTACCAAGATAGCAACGCAAAGCTAGCAATCTAGCAACGCAAAACTAGCAAGCTAGCAATGCAAAGCTAGCAAGCAAGAAGAGCTAAATCAGGCAAGCAAGCAAGCAAGCAAGCAACGCACAACTTGCAAGATAGAAACGCAAAAGTTGCAAGCTAGCAAGGCAAAGCTAGCAAGCTTGCAACGGCAAGCTATATATCTAGCAACGCAAAGCTAACATGGTAGCAACGCAAAGCTTGCAAGTTACATACGAAAAGCTAGCAAGCTATCAACGTAAAGCTAGTAAGGAAGGAACGCAAATCTGTCCAGCTAAAATCGCAAAGCTGGCAAGCTAGAAACGCACAGCTGGCAAGATAGTAACGTAAATCTGGCAAACTAGGAACACGAAGTTAGAATGCTAGCGATGCAAAGCTAGCAAGATAGCAAAGCAAAGCAAGCATGCTAGCCAAAGAAAGCTAGCAAGCTAGCAACGCAAATCTAGCAAGATTACAACGCTAAACTAGCAAGCTAGCAAGGCAATGTTAGCAAGCTAGCAACGCCAAACTAGCAAGCTAGCATCACAAAATTAGCAAGATAATATGGCAAAATTAGCAAGCTAGCAACGCAAAATTTGCCAGATAGCAACACAAAACTATCAAGCTAGAAACGCATATCTATTAATCTAGCAAGCTAGCAACGCAAACTAGCTAAATAGCAACGCAAAGCTAGCAAGCTAGCAACGCAAGTCTACCAAGCTACCAGCACAAAGCTAGCAAGCTAGCACCGCAAAACTAGCTAGCAAGAAACGAAAAGCAAGCAAGCTAGCAAATCAAAGCTTGCAAGATAGCAACGCATATCTAGCAAGGTAGCAACTGAAAGCTAGCAAGCTATGAACGTAAAGTTAGCAAGCTAGCAAGCTAGCAACACAAAGCTACCAAGCTAGAAACACAAACGTAGCAAGCTATCAACGCAAAACTAGCAAGCTAGCAACAAGAAGCTAGCAAGCTAGTAAAGCAAAGCTAGCAAGATAGCAACGCAAATCTAGAAATCTAGCAACGCCAATCTACCAATCTACCAACCTAGCAACGCAAAGTTAGCAAAGCTAAGAACGCAAAACTAGCAGGCTAACAACGCCAAACTAGCAAGGTAGTAACGAAAAGCTAGCAAGCTAGCAACGCAATGGTATGAAGTTAGCAACGCAAAGCTACCAAGCTAGCAACTCAAACCGACCAAGCTCTCAACGCAAAGATAGCAAGATAGCAACTCAAATCTAGCAAGATAGCAACGCAAAGCTAACAAGCTAGCAACTCAAACCGACCAAGCTCTCAACGCAAAGATAGCAAGATAGCAACTCAAATCTAGCAAGATAGCAATGCAAAGCTAACAAGTTAGCAACGCAAACCGACCAAGCTCTCAACGCAAAGATAGCAAGATAGCAACTCAAATCTAGCAAGATAGCAACGCAAAGCTTGCAAGCTAGCAACTCAAACCGACCAAGCTCTCAACGCAAAGATAGCAAGATAGCAACTCAAATCTAGCAAGATAGCAACGCAAAGCTTGCAAGCTAGCAACGAAAGCTAGCAAGCTGGCAACGAAAGCTAGCAAGCTAGCAACGAAATCTAGCAAGCAAGAAAGGCAAAGCAAGAAAGCAGGCAACGCAAAGCTAGCAAGCAAGCAACGCAATGCTAGCAAGCTAGAAACGTAAAGCTAGCAAGGAAGCTACGCAAAAAAAGCAAGCTAGCCATGTAAATCTAACAAACTAGCAACGCAAATCTAACAAACTAGCAACACAAAGCTGGCAAGCTAGCAAGGAAAACCTGGCAAGCTAGCAACGCAAAGCTATCAAACTAGCAACGCATATCTAGCAATCTAGCAAGCTAGCATCGCAAGGCTACCAAGCTAGCAACAAAAAGCTAGCAAGCTAGCAACGCGGAGCTAGCAAGTATAAAACGCAAAGCTAGCAAGTTAGCAACGCAAATTTAGCAAGCTAGCAACCAAAACTAGCAAGCTCTCAACGCAAAGCTGAAAAGCTAGGAACGCAAAGCAACCAAGCTAGAAACACAAGACTATCAAGCTTGCAAGACAAAGCAAGCAAGCTAGCAACGCAAAGCAAACAAGATAGCAAAGTAAACTTAGCAAGCGAGCAACGCAAAGCTAGCACGCAGCAACTTATATCTAGCAAGCTAGCAAACTAGCAACGGAAAGCTAGCAAGCTAGCAACGGAAAGATTGCAAGCAAGCAACGCAAACTGGCAAGCTAGGAACGAATGGCTGGAAAGCTTAAACGCAAACCTCGCAATCTAGAAACGCAAAGCAGGCAAGCTAGCAACGCACAGCTGGCAAGCTAGAAACGCACAGCTGGAAATATAGCAACGCAAAGATGGCAAGCTAGCAACACAAACCTAGAAACTAACAAAGCAAAGCTAGCAAGTTAGCAAAGCAAAGATAGCTCGATAGCAACGCTAAGCTAACAATTTAGCAAAGCAAGGATAACAAGCTAGCAACTCAAAGGTAGCAAGCTAACAACGCAAAGGTACCTAGCTAGCAACGCAAAACTAGCTAGCTAGCAACGCAAATCTAGCAAAATAGCAACGCAAAGCTAGCAAGATTGCAACACAAAATTACCAAGCTAGCCACGCCAAGCTAGGAAGCTAGCATCGCAAAGTTAGCAAGCTAGCAACGCAAAGCTATCAAATTAGCCACACAGCGCTATCCAGCTAGCAACGCATATCTAGTATTCTTGAAAGCTAGCAACGCAAAGCTAGCAAGATAGCAACCCCAAGTGTTACACCTCAGGGGGAGGGGGTGAGAACTTATAATCACTTTCGTCTGTTATTCTCTTTTGCTAACATCTATGTTGCACTCGGCTGCCGTCGGCGGTCTTGGCTAGGGGAGCTCGGGCTGGGTTGAGGACAGGATGGTTACTAATGGGCGAATCAGAACTCCCTGCGTACATTCTCCACTATGTACACTTGTCTATTTACAATCATAAATACATTAATAAAAAGGCCTGCTCTTATCTGTTTACATTACACTTCTCGCTAAACTCATTCTACCGTCCTAGTTGTGAAGGGGAGGTGCCTGAACTGCACTCCTATCATCGTCTGCTTCTGTACATACATTCCTACCCTGTTCTACCCTGGCTCTCACTTGGTTCACTGGATACTGCCTCATTATCTCACAATAACACTTGAATTAACACAATCTTTAATAGCATGGCGTGTATGAGCAAAAAGACTTACTTGCAAGACAAATGTAGATTACTGCCGTTGTCCACCCTCTTATGGAATACATGTCGTCGAGAGCTTCCGGCTGACAACTGAATATTCTATTAGAACCTGCTCCCAAGTCCCCCGAAATTCCCTAATTTATGGTTTTATTTCGCTGATTCAGCCTCGCCGAAAGAGGGTGGGTGACTCCCCCCTCAGTGTCCTCCATCCTCATAATAACCTCCTCATTGGCTCTCATGGGTGGTTGGGCGGACCCCTTGCGTCTAATTGCAGCGTAAGCAGTCTCTTGCAATTGAATCCAGGTTACGAGTGAGGTAAGCTACTGGCTTTGTGATTACATAGACCTGCTGACTTTACATTCTTCACCGAATTGCCAGTCCTAGTGTTTACAAGTTACTGTAATAGCTGCGAAACTCTTTTCGCAAGTCTCTGGCTTTTTTGG
>NW_019731619.1:9613-10543 GCF_002891405.2 Cryptotermes secundus
TCCGGCGGTTGGCGGGGCACTCTTCCGCCGAATCTAGTTTGGGGAGTTCTTCTCCCTCCTGGCTGCGGGATTCCGTTCCGCCTTGCAATATCTTGCTATATGGCCGGGTTGTCCACCGCCGTAGCAGACGAGCGGGGCTCGAACCCGTTCTCGATCCCTGCCCGCTCGTTCTTGGAAACGTGGTACGGGCGTTTTCCATGGTTGTCTTTCCCTTCTTCGAGGTGGTCCGTTCCTCCTTGCTTCTTCGCTGTACCTCTCGTCCCTTTGTACAGCAAAAGCGGCATGTTCTTTATGTTTGTTCTCCATCTTGTTGGCATTGTACATTACAGTTGCCATGGCTAGCGCTTGTTCTATGGAGTCAGGGTTGCGAATTCTCAGTTCGCGCCCTGTTTCTCCTCTTAAGCCATACACGAAGCTGGTGAGTAGTCTGGTTTCCGCCTCTTCCCTCAGGATTCTCTGTTCCGTCGGGTCTGCACGTTTCCTCACCGTCTTCTGGCTTAACGCTCGACATCTATCTAAAAATTGGATGGGAGTCTCTTCCCTTCCTTGCGCTGCCTCATGCAGTTGGTTGTAATGGTACCGCGCTGGTAGCTTTTCACTAAAGCGGTCCACTAACGCTGCCTTCAGTTCTTCGTACCTCACATTTTCCCCCGCGAGGTGGTCCCTACCGTTTATGAACACTCGCGCTTCTCCTATTAATTTAGCTCTCACTATATCTGTTAGGTCTTCCCGTGACCAATTACTTAAGCGCGCGCACTGTTCCACTTGCGATATGAATTCTGTTACCGGTTTGGCGTTAGCCTGGCCACTCCATTCCTTTATACTTGCGGCTAGCGACAAATCTTTGGTCTTAACCCCTATTGTTAGACCTCTCAATTGCTCCTCTAATTGCGCTATTCTAGCTTCCATGGCTCTACTTTAATATTATCC
>NW_019731619.1:10650-28650 GCF_002891405.2 Cryptotermes secundus
CTTTAATAGCATGGCGTATATGAGCAAAAAGACTTACTTGCAAGACAAATGTAGATTACTGCCGTTGTCCACCCTCTTATGGAATACATGTCGTCGAGAGCCTCCGGCTGACAACTGAATATTCTGTTAGAACCTGCTCCCAAGTCCCCCGAAATTCCCTAATTTATGGTTTTATTTCGCTGATTCAGCCTCGCCGAAAGAGGGTGGGTGACTCCCCACTCAGTGTCCTCCATCTTCATAATAACCTCCTCATTGGCTCTCATGGGTGGTTGGGCGGACCCCTTGCGTCTAATTGCAGCGTAAGCAGTCTCTTGCAATTGAATCCAGGTTACGAGTGAGGTAAGCTACTGGCTTTGTGATTACATAGACCTGCTGACTTTACATTCTTCACCGAATTGCCAGTCCTAGTGTTTACAAGTTACTGTAATAGCTGCGAAACTCTTTTCGCAAGTCTCTGGCTTTTTTGGGTCATACCATCCTCTTTCTAATCGCAAATTTGGGGGATAACACCAAGTAAGCAAGGTAGTAAAACAAACCTAACAAGCTAGCAACGTAAAGATAGCAACCTAGCAACGCAAGGCTACCAAGCTAGCAACACAAAACTAGCATGCTAGCACCGCAACAAAGCAAGAAAGAAACGCAAAGCAAGCAAGAGAGCAACGCAATTCTGGCAAGTTTGCATCGCATATCAAGCAAGCTATCAACGGAAAGCTAGCAAGCTGGCAACGCAAAGCTAGTAAGCTAGCAGGGCAAATCTACGTAGCTAGGCAAACAAAGCTACCAAGATAGCAAAGCAAAATTAGCATGCTAGCAACTCAAAGCAAGCAAGCTAGCAACGCAAAGCTAACAAACTAGAAACGCAATGCTACCAAGCTAGCAACGCAAAGATAGCAAGCTAGCAACGCAAAACTAGCAAGCTAGTAATGCAAAGCTAGCAAGCAAGAAAAGCTAAATCAGGCAAGCAAGCAAGGAAGCAACGCAAAACTAGCAAGATAGAAACGCAAAGGTTGAAAGCTAGCAAGGCAAACCTATCAAGCTAGCAACGGCAAGCTATCTATCTAGCAACGCAAAGCTAACAAGGTAGCAAAGAAAAGTTTGCAAATTAGATACGAAAAGCTAGCAAGCTATAACGTAAACCTAGCAAGCAAGCAACGCAAAGCTGTCAAGCTAAAAACGCAAAGCTGGCAAGCTAGAAACGCGCAGTTGGCAAGATAGTAACGCAAATCTGGCAAGCTAGCAACACGAAGCTAGAATGCTAGCAAAGCAAAGCTAGTAAGATAGCAACGCAAAGCCAGCAAGCTAGCAACGCTAAGCTAGCAAGCTAGCAAAGCAAAGATAACAAGCTAGCAACTCAAAGGTAGCAAGCTAGAACACAAATCTAGCATGCTAGCAAAGCATAGGTACCAAGCTAGCAACGCAAAATTGCTAGCTAGCAAAGCAAAGCTAGAAAGCTTGCAACGTAAAGCTAGCAAGATAGCAACGGAAAGCTACAGAGAGAGGAACACAAAGCTATTAAGCTAGCAACGCAAAACTAGCAAGGTAGCAAACGCAAAGCAAGCTAGCTAGCAACGCAAAGCTAACAAGATACCAGCGCATTCCTACCATGATAGCAACGCAAAGGTAGCAAGCTAGCAACGGAAAGCTAGCAAGCTAGAAACGCATAGCTAGCAAGATATCAAAGAAAAACTAGCAAGTTAGCAACGCAAACCTAGCAATCTATCTTGCTAGCAACTCAGAGCTAGCAAGCAAGCAACGGGCAAACTAGCAAGGTAGCAACGCAAATCTATCAAGCTAGGCACGAAAATCTAACAAACTAACAAAGCAAAAGTTGCAAGATAGCAAAGCAAACCTGGCAAGCTAGCAACGCAAATCTGGTAAAGAAGCAAAGCAAAGCTTACAAACTAGAAACGGAAAGCTAGCATGGTAGAAGGCAAAGCTAGCCAGGTAGCCACGCAAATCTAGCAAGAGAGGAAGCAAATATAGCAAGCAAGCAACGCAAATCTATCAAGCAAGCAACGCAAAGCTAGCAAGCTAGCAACGGAAAGATAGCATGGTAGCAACGCAAATCTAGCCAGGTAGCCACGCAAATCTAGCAAGATAGGAAGGAAAATTTAGTAAGCTAGCAACGCAAAGCTGGGAAGGTAACAACGTATATTAAGAAGGTAGCAACGCAAAGGTAGCAATTTAGAAACCCAAATCTAGAAACAAGCAACGCAAAGCTAGTAAATATAGCAACGAATATCTAGCAAGCTAGCAAGCTAGCAACGCAAAGCTACCAACTTATTGCAAGCTAGCAACGAAAGCTGGCAAGCTAGCAACGCAAAGCACTCAAGCTTCAAAGCAAAGCTTGCAAGCTAGCAACGCATATATAAGCAAGCTATCAAGCTAGAAACACAAAGCTGGCAAGCTAGCAACGCAAACCTAGCAAGTTAGCAACGCCAAGCTGGGAAGCTAGCAAAGCAAAGTTAGCAAGCTAGCATTGCAAAGCTAGCAATCTAGCAACGCAAAGCTAGCAAGCTAGCAACGCAAAGCTAACAAGCTAGAAACGTATATCTAGCAAGCTAGTAAGCTAGCAACGGAAAGCTAGCAAGGTAGCAACGCAAAGAATGCAAGCAAGCAACGCAAAGCTAGCAAGCTAGCAACGCAAAGCTAACAAGCTAGAAACGTATATCTAGCAAGCTAGTAAGCTAGCAACGGAAAGCTAGCAAGGTAGCAACGTAAAGCTGGCAAGCTAGCAACGCAAAGATAGCAATCTAACAACGCAAAGCTGACAAAATAGAAAAGCAAAACTAGCAAGCTAGAAAGGCAATTCTAGCTAGCTAGCAACGCAAAGCTACATAGCTAGCAACGCCAAGCTAGCAATCTAGAATCGCTATGCTAGCAAGCTAGCAATACAAAGCTAGCAAGATAGCAACACAAAGCTATAAAGCTAGCAACGCATATCTAGGAATCTAGCAAGCTAGCATCGCAAGGCTACCAAGCTAGCAACAAAAAGCAAGCAAGCTTGCAACGCGAAGCTAGCAAGTATAAAACGCAAAGCTAGCAAATTAGCAACGCAAATTTAGCAAGATAGCAACCAAAACTAGCAAGCTCTCAACGCAAAGCTTCCAAGGTAGGAACGCAAAGCAACCAAGCTAGAAAAACAAAATTAGCAAGCTTGCAACGCAAAGCAACTAAGCTAGCAACGCAAAGCAAACAAGGTAGCAAAGTAATGATAGCAAGCGAGCAACGCAAAGCTAGCACGCTAGCAACCGATTTCTAGAAAGCTAGCAAGCTAGCAACGGAAAGCTAGCAAGGTAGCAACGCAAAGAATGCAAGCAAGCAACGCAAAGCTGGCAAGTTAGGAACGAATAGCTGGAAAGCTTAAACGCAAAGCTCGCAATCCAGAAACGCAAAGCAGGCAAGCTAGCAAAGCACAGCTGGCAAGCTAGAAACGCACAGCTGGAAATATAGCAACGCAAAGATGGCAAGGTAGCAACACAAACCTAGAAACTAGCAAAGCAAATCTAGCAAGAGAGGAAAGCAAAGCTAGCAAGATAGCAACGCTAAGCTAGCAATTTAGCAAAGCAAAATAACAAGCTAGCAACTCAAAGGTAGCAAGCTAGCAACGCAAAGGTACCAATCTAGAAACGCAAATCTAGCTAGGTAGCAACGCAAATCTAGCAAGATATCAACGCAAAACTAGCAAGATTGCAACGCAAAGTTACCAAGCTAGCCACGCCAAGCTAGGAAGCTAGCATCGCAAAGTTAGCAAGCTAGCAACGCAGAGCTATCAAATTAGCAACGCAGCGCTATCAAGCTAGCAACGCATATCTAGTAATCTTGAAAGCTAGCAACGCAAAGTTTGCTAGATAGCAACGCAAAGCTAGCAAGATAGCAATCCAAGTAAGCAAGGTAGTAAAACAAACCTATCAAGCTGGCAACGGAAAGATAGCAAGCTAGCAACACAAGGCTACCAAGCTAGCAACACAAAACTAGCAAGCTAGCATCGCAACAAAGCAAGAAATAAACGCAAAGCAAGCAAGAGAGAAACGCAAATTTGGCAAGCTTGCATCGCATATCAAGCTAGCTATCAACGGAAAGCTAGCAAGCTAGCATGCAAAGCTAGCAAGCTAGCAAGGCAAATCAACCTAGCTAGGCAACAAAGCTACTAAGCTAGCAAAGCAAAACTAACATGCTAGCAACTCAAAGCAAGCAAGGTAGCAACGCAAAGCTAACAACCTAGAAACGCAATGCTACCAAGCTAGCAACGCAAAGCTAGCAATCTAGCAACGCAAAACTAGCAAGCTAGCAATGAAAGCTAGCAAGAAAGAAAAGCTAAATCAGGCAAGCAAGCAAGCAAGCAACGCAAAACTAGCAAGATAGAAACGCAAATGATGAAGGGCTAGCAAGGCGAGCTATCAAGCTAGCAACGGCAAACTGTCTATCTAGCAACGCAAAGCTAACAAGGTAGCAACGCAAGCTAGCAAGCTATCAACCTAAAGCTAGCAAGCAAGCAACGCAAAACTGTCAAGCTAAAAACGCAAAGCTGGCAAGCTAGAAACTTACAGCTGTCAAGATAGTAACGCAAAGCTGGCAAGCTAGCAACAGGAAGCTAGAATGGTAGCAAACAAAGCTAGCAAGATAGCAACGCAAAGTCAGCAAGCTAGCAACGCTAAGCTAGCAAACTATCAAAGCAAAGATAACAAGCTAGCAACTCAAATGTAGCAAGGTAGAACAAAAAGCTAGCATGCTAGCAAAGCATAGGTACCAAGCTAGCAACGCAAATCTAGCTAGCTAGCAAAGCAAAGCTAAAAAGCTAGCAACGTAAAGCTAGCAAGATAGCAACGGAAAGTTACAAAGCTATAAAAATAAGCTATCAAGATAGAAAAGCAAAACAAGCAGGCTAGCAACGCAAAGCAAGCAAGCTAGCAACGCAAAGCTAACAAGATAGAAGCGCAATGCTACCATGCTAGGAACGCAAAGGAAGCAAGCTCGCAACGGGAAGCTAGCAAGATATCAAAGCAAAACTAGCAAGTTAGCAACGCAAATGTAGCAATCTAACTTGCTAGAAACTCAGAGCTAGCAAGCTAGCAACGTTAAAGCTAGCAATGTAGCAACGCATTACTATCAAGCTAGCCACGCAAATCTAGCAAACTAACAACGCAAAGGTGGCAAGCTAGCAAAGCAAACCTGGCAAGCTAGCAACGCAAAGTTGGTAAGGAAGCTAAGCAAAGCTTACAAGCTAGCATGGTAGCAAGGCAAAGCTAGCCAGGTAGCTGCGCAAATCTAGCAAGATAGGAAGCAAAGATAGCAAGCAAGCTACGCAAATCTATCAAGCTAGCAACGCAAAGCTAGCAACGGAATGATAGCATGGTAGAAACGCAAATCTAGCCAGGCAGCCACGCAAATCTAGCAAAATAGGAAGGCAAATCTAGCAAGCTAGCAACGCAAAGCTGGGAAGCTAACAACGTAAACTACGTAGGTAGCAACTCAAAGGTAGCAATTTAGAAATCCAAATCTAGAAACAAGAAACGCAAAGCTAGTAAGAAAAGCAACGCATATCTAGCATCTAGCAAGCTAGCAACGCAAAGCTATCAACATATTGCAAGCTAGCAACGAAAGCTGGCAAGCTAGCAACGCAAAGCAGGCAAGCTTCAAAGCAAAGCTAGCAAGCTAGCAACGAATATATAGCAAGCTAAATAGTTATATAGCAAGCAACGAAAAGCTAGCAAGCTAGTAACGCAAAGCTAGCAATCTAGAAACACTAAGTTAGGAAGCTAGCAACGCAAAGTTAACAAGCTAGCAACGTATATCTAGCAAGCTAGCAATCTAGCAAAGTAAAGCTGGCAAGCTATCAACGCAAAGCTAGCAATTTAACAACGCAAAGCTGACAAGGTAGCAACGCAACTCTTGCAAGTTAAATACGAAAAGCTAGCAAGCTATCAACGTAAAGATAGCAAGCAAGCAACGCCAAGCTGTCAAGACAAAAACGCAAAGCTGGCAAGCTAGAATTGCGCAGCTGGCAAGATAGTAACGCAAAGCTGGCAAGCTAGCAACACGAAACTAGAATGCTAGCAAAGCAAAGCTAGCAAGATAGCACACGTAAAGCTACCAAGATAGCACGAAAAGCTACAAAGCTAGGAACACAAAGCTATCAAGCTAGAAACGCAAAACTAGCAAGCTAGCAATGCAAAGCAAGCAAGCTAGCAACGCAAAGCTAACAAGAGAGCAGCGCAAAACTACCATGCTAGCAACGAAAGGAAGCAAGCTAGCAACGGAAAGCTAGCAAGCTAGCAACGCATAGCTAGCAAGATATCAAAGCAAAATTAGCAAGTTAGCAACGCAAATGTAGCAGTCTATTTTGCTAGCAACTCAGAGCTAGCAAGCTAGCAACGTTCAAGCTAGCAATGTAGCAACGCAATTCTATCAAGCTAGCCACGCAAATCTAGCAAACTAACAAAGCATAGGTGGCAAGCTAGCAAAGCATACCTGGCAAACTAGCAACGAAAAGCTGTTAGGGAAGCTAAGCAAAGCTTACAAACTAGAAACGGATACCTACCATGGTAGCAAAGAAAAGCTAGCCAGGTAGCCGCGCAAAACTAGCAAGATAGGAAGCAAAGATAGCAAGAAAGCAACGCAAATCTATCAAGCTAGCAACGCAAAGCTAGCAAGCTAGCAACGGAATGATAGCATGGTAGCAAAGCAAATCTAGCCAGGTAGCCACGCAAATCTAGCAGATAGGAAGGCAAATCAAGCAAGCTAGCAACGCAAAGCTGGGAAGCTAACAACGTAAACTAGGAAGGTAGAAAAGCAAAGGTAGCAATTTAGAAACCCAAATCGAGAAACAAGCAACGCAAAGCTAGTAAAAATAGCAACGCATATCTAGCAAGCTAGCAAGCTAGCATCGCAAAGCTATCAACATATTGAAAGCTAGCAACGAAAGCTGTCTAGCTAGCAACGCAAAGCAGGCAAGCTTCAAAGCAAAGCTTGCAAGCTAGCAACGCATATATAGCAAGCTATCAAGTTAGCAACGAAAAGCTAGCAAGCTAGTAACGCAAAGCTAGCAATCTAGAAACACTAAGTTAGGAAGCTAGCAACGCAAAGTTAACAAGCTAGCAACGTATATCTAGCAAGCTAGCAAACTAGCAAAGTAAAGCTGGCAAGCAATCAACGCAAAGCTAGCAATCTAACAACGCAAAGCTGACAGTATAGAAACCCAAAGCAGGCAAGCTAGCAACGGAATGCTGGCAAGCAACCAAAGCAAATCAAGCAAGCTAGCCACGTAAATCTTGCAAGCTAGCAACGCAAAGCTGGCAAGCTAGCAACGCAAATTTGCTAGCTAGCATCGCAAAGCTAGCAAGCTATAAACGCAAAGCTGGCAATCTAGCAACGCATAGCAAGCAAGCTAGAAACCAAAAATAGCAAGCTAGCCACTCAAAACTACCAAGATAGAAACTCAAATCTACAAAGATAGCAATGAAAGCTAGCAAGAAAAAAACGCAAAGCAAGAAAGCAGGCAAAGCAAAGCTAGCAAGCATGCAACGCAATGATAGCAAGCTAGCAACGTAAAGCTAGCAAGGAAACAACGCAAAAAAAGCAAGCTAGCCATGTAAATCTAACAAACTAGCAACGCAAATCTAGCAAGCTAGCATATCAAAGTTGGGAAGCTAGCAACGCAATCTGGCAAGCCAGCAACGCAAACCTGGGAAGCTAGAAAGAAAAGTTAGCAAGCTAGCATTGCAAAGCTAGCAATCTAGCAAAGCAAAGCTAGCAAGCTAGCAACGCATAGCTAACAAGCTAGAAAAGTATATCTAGCAAGCTAGCAACGGAAAGCTAGCAAGGTAGCAACGTAAAGCTGGAAAGCTAGCAACGCAAATCTAGTAAAATAACAACGCAAAGCTGAAAATATAGAAACGCAAAGCTGCAATCTAGCAACGCAAACTGGCAAGCTAACAAAGCAAAGTTTGCAAGCTAACAACGCACAGCTGGCAATCTAGAAACGCAAAGCAGCAATCTAGCAACGCAAAACTAGCAAGGTAGCAACGCAAATCTAGCAAGCTAGGAAGCTAGGAACGGAAAGCTAGCAAGCTAGCAACGCAAAGTAAGGAAGCTGGCAACGTAAATCTTGCAAGGTAGCAAGCTAGTACACAAAGCTTGCAAGTTAGGAAATCAAAAGCTAGCAAGCTTGCAACGCAAAGTTAGCAAGATAGCAAAGCAAAGCTAGCATGCTAGCAACGCAAGGCTAGAAAGATAGCAACGTAAAACTAGATACCTAGCATCGCAAATCTAGCAAGCTAGCACGCAAAGATAGCAAGCTAGAAAAGACAAGCTATCAAGCTAGCAACGCAAAGATAGCAAGCTAGTAACGCAAGGCTAGGTAGCTTGCAACGCAAAGCTAACAAGCTAGCAACTCAAAACACACAAGCTAGTAACTCAAAGCTACCAAGCTAGCAAGGCATATTTAAAAATGTAGCAAAGCAAAGATAGCGAGCTAGCAACAAAGCTTGCAAACAAGAAACGCAAAACAAGGAAGCAAGCATGCAACGCAAATCTAGCAAGCTAGCAACGCAAATCTAGCAAGCTAGAAACGTATAGCTAGCAAGCTAGCAACGGAAAGCTACCAAGCTAGCAACGCCAAGCTAGCAAACTAGCATCGCAAAGCTAACTAGCTAGCAACGCAAAGCTACCATGTTAACAACGCAAATTTACCAATCTAGCAAAGCAAATCTAGCAAGCTAGCAACGAAAACTTGCAAGCAAGAAACGCAAAACAAGCAAGCAAGCATGCAATGCAAATCTAGCAAGCTAGCATGCAAAGCAACCAAGCTAGCAACGAAAGTTAGCAAGCTTGAGACGCAAAGCTTCCAAGCTAGCAACGCCAAGCTAGCAAGCTAGCATCGCAAAGCTAACAAGCTAGCAACGCAAAGCTACCCAGTTAGCAACGCAATGTTACCAATCTAGCAAAGCAAATCTAGCAAGCTAGCAACGAAAGCTTGCAAGCAAGAAATGCAAAACAAGCAAGCAAACTAGAAACGCAAATCTAGGAAGATAGCAACGCAAAGCTAGCAAGATTGCAACGCAAAGTTATTAAGATAGAAGCACATATCGAGAAATCTAGCAAGCTAGCAACGCAAAGCTAGCTAGCTAGCTACGCAGAGCTAGCAATCTAGCAACGCCCAGCTAGCAAGCTAGCATCTCAAATCTAGCAAGCTAGCAACGCAAATCTAGCATGCTAGCAACAAAAATCTTGCAAGCTACCAAGGCAAAGCTATCAAGTTAACAACGCGCAGTTATCAAGCTAGCATCGCAAAGCTCGCAAGCTACCAAAGCAAAGCTAGCAAAATAGCAACGCAAAGTTCGCAATCTAGCAACGCAATGCTGGCAAGCTTGCAAAGTATAGCTGGCAAGTTAGCAATGCACAGCTGGCAAGGTCGCCACGCAAATTTAGCAAGCTAGCATGCAAACAACCAAGCTAGCAAAGCAAAGCTAGCAAGCTTGAGACGCAAAGCTTCCAAGCTAGCAACGCCAAGTTAGCATGCTTGCAACGACAAGTTAGCCTGCTTGCAACACAAAACTAGCAAGATAGCAATGCAAATATAGCAATCTATCAAATTAAAGATAGCAAGCTAAAAACGCAAATCTAGCAAGATATAGCAACGCAAATCTAGCAAAGCTTGCAACTCATATCTAGCAATCTAGCAAGCTAGAAACTCAAAGCTACGAATCTAGCAACGCAAACCTTGAAAGATTTCTATCAAACATGGCAAGCTATCATCGCATATCTTTCAACGGAAAAATAACAAGCTAGCAACGCAAAGCTAGAAAGCTAGATCGCAAATCTAGCAAGCTAGCAAAGCAAAGCTTCGAAGGTAACAACTAAAAACTAGCAAGCTAGCAACGCAAAGCTAGCAAGCTAGCAAAGCAAATTTACGAAGCTACCAACGTAAAGGTAGCAAGCTAGCAACGCAAAATTAGCCATCTAGCAACACAAGGCTACCAAGCTAGCAGCGCTATCCTAGGAAACTAGCAAAGCAAAATTCGGAAGCTAGCAACGAATGCTAGAAAGCAAGGAACTCAAATCACGCAAGCAAGCAACGCAAAGCTAGCAAGCTAGGAACTCGCAGCTAGCAAGGTAGCAATCCAAATTTGGCAAGCTAGCCACGCAAATATAGCAAGATAGCAAAACAAAAATGGCAAGCTAACAACGCAATGCTGGCCAACAAGCAACGCAATTTGGCAAGCTAGCAACGGAAATTAGGCAAGTTAGCAACGCAATGCTGGCAAGCTAGCAACGCAAAACTAGAAAGATACAAACGCAAAGAAAGCAAGCTAGCAAGCTAGCAACGGAAAACTACAAGCTATCAATGCAAATTTGCCAAGCTAGCAAAGAAAAACTGGCAAGTTAGCAAAGCAAAGCTGGCAAGCTAGAAAAGCAAAGCTGTCAAGCTACCAACGCAAAGCTAGCAAGCTAGGAACGCATATCTAGCAAGATAACAAGCTAGCAAAGGAAAGCTAGCAAGCAAGAAACGCAAATCTAGCAAGCTACCTAGATAGCAACGCAAACTAGGAAGTTAGCAACGCAAAGCTGGCAAATTAGGAGCGCATAGATAGCAAGCTAGCAACGCAAAGCTAGCAAGCTAGAATCGCCAAGCTAGCAAGCAGGCAACGCACATTTAGTTAGATAGCAACGCAAGGCTACCAAACTAGCAACGAAGAACTAGCAAGCTAGCAACCAAAAACTAGCAAGCTGGCAGCGCAAACCTAGAAAGCTAGCAGGGCAAAGCTAGCAAGCTAGCAACCCAAAGCTAGTTAGCACGAAACGCAAAGCAAGAAAACAAAGCAAAGCTAGCAAGCTAGCGACGCAAAGCTAGCAAGCTAGCAACGCACACTGGCAAGCAAGAAACGCAAAGTTTGCAAGCTATCAACGCAATGCTGGCAAGCTTACAACGCATACTTAGCAAGCCAGCAACGCAAAGCTAGCAAGCTAGCAACTCAAAGATAGAAAGCTAGAAACGCAAATAAGCAAGCTAGAACGCAAAGCTAGCAAGCTAGAAACGCAAAGCTACACAGCTATCAAAGCAAAGCTACCAAGCTAGCAACGCCAAACTAGTAAGCTAGCAAACCAAAGCAAGCAAGATAGCAAAGCATAGCTTAGAAGCTAGCAACGAAAAGCTACAAAGCAAACAACGCTATGTTAGCAAGCTAGCAACACAAAGCTAGCAAGCTAGAAACGCAATGCTAGCAAGTTAGAAAACGCAAATCTATCAAGCTGGCAATGCAACGCTAGCAAGCTAGCATCTCATAGCTAGCAAGCTAGCAACGCAAGGCTACCAAGCTAGCAACGCACAGCTAGCAAGCTTGCAACGCAAAGCTAGCAAGCTAGCATCTCATAGCTAGCAAGCTTGCAACGCAAAGCTGGCAAGCTAGCATCGAAAACTGGCAATCTAAAACAAAATGCTGGCAATCTAGAAATGCAAAGCAGGCCAGCTAGCAACGTAAACCAGGCAAGCTAGCAAAGGAAAGCTATCAAGCTAACAATGGAATGCTGGCGATCTAGAAACGCAAAGCAGGGAAGCAAGCAACGCAAAGCTGGCAAGCTAGCAACGCAAAACAAGCAAGTTAACAACGCAAATCTAGAAAGCCAGCAACGCAAATCTAGCAAGGTAGCAGCTAGCATCACAAAGCTAGCAAGCTAGAAACGCAAATCTAGGAAGTTAGCAACGCAAATCTAGCAAGCTAAAAACGCAAAGCTAATAAGAATGCGACGCAAATCTAGCTAGATAGCAAAGCAAATCTAACAATCTTGGAAGCTAGCAACGCAAAACTGGCAAGTTACAAACGCAAATCTTTCAAGCTAGCAACGCAAAACCGGCAAGCTAGCAAAGCAAAGCTGGCAAGCTTGCAATCATAGTTAGCAAGTTACCAACGCAAAGCTAGCAATCTAGCAAAGCAAAGCTGGCAAACTAGCAACGCAATGCTGGCAAGCTAGAAACGCATAGCTGGAAAGCTAACAATGCAAAGCTGGCAATCTATAAAAGCAAAGCAGTCAAGCTAGCAACGCAAACTGGCAAGATAACAACGCAAAACTACCATGCTATCAACGCAAACTAGCAAGATAGCAACTTAAAGCTATCAAGCTAGCAACGCATATCGAGCAATCTAGCAAACTAGCAACGTAGAGCTAGCTAGCTAGCAACTCAAAGCTGAGCAAGCGAGAAAAGCCAAACTAGCAAGGTAGCAAACCCAAACCTATCAAACTGGCAAAACAAAGCTACCAAGATATCAACGCAATTCTACAAAGCTAGCAACGCATAGCAAGCAAGCTAGAAAAAGCAAATCAAACAATCTAGCATCTCAAAGCTAGCAAACAAGTTACGCGAAGGAAGCAAGCAAGCAACGCAAAGCTAGCAATCTAGCAAAGGAAAGCAAGCAAGCTAACAACGGAAAGCTATCAATGTAGCAACGCAAAGCTAGCAAGATAGCAACGCAAATCTATGAAGCTAGTAACACAAACTTCGCAAGCTAGCAAAGCAAACTGGCAAGCTAGCAACACAAAGCTGGCAAGCTAGCAAAGCAAACCTGGCAAGCTAGAATCGCATATCTAGCAAGCTAGCAACGGAAAGCTAGCAAAATCTCAACGCAAAACTAGCAAGCTAGCAATCCAAAGATAGCAAGTTAGCAACGGAAACAAGGAAACAAAACGCCAAGCTAGCAAGCTAGCAACGCATATCTACCAAGGTAGCAACGCAAAGCTACCAAGCTAGCAACGCAGAAGTAGCAAGCTAGCAGCGCAAATCAAGGAAGCTTTCAACGCAAATCAAACAAGCTAGAATTCCATAGCTACCAAGCTATCAACGCAAAGTTAGCAAGCAATAAACGCAAAGTAAGCAAGCAAGCAAGCAACACAAAGGTAGCTAGCTAGCAACTCAATGCTAGCAAGATAGCCACACAAATCTAGCAAGCTAGCAACGCAAACTGGCAAGATATAAATGCAGACCTGGCAATCTAGCAACTCAAAGCTGGCAAGCTAGTAAAGCAAAGCTAGCTAGGTAGCAACGCAAAGCTAGCAATTTTGCAACGCAACACTAGCAAGTTAACAACGCATATTTAGCTAGGTCTCGACGACTATTTTGCAGGCAAGAATCATAGAAACGGAAAGCTAGCAAGAGAGCAACGCAAAGCTAGCAAGTTACAACGCAAATCTAGCAATCAATCAAGCTAGAATCTCAAACTAGCAAGCTAGGAAAGCCAAGCTAGCAAAGTAGCAACGCAAAAGTAGCAAGCTAGCAACGCAATGCTAGAAAGCTAGCAACGCAAAACTAGCTGGCTAGCAACTCAATGCTAGCAAGCCAGCAACGAATGCTTGCAAGCAGGAAAAGCAAAGCAAACAAGCAAGCAAGCAACGTAAAGCTAGCAAGCTAGAAACGCAAAGCTAGCAAGCTAGCAACGCAAAGCTGGCAAACTAGAAACGCAAACCTGGCAAGCTAGCAAACGCAAACCTGGCAAGCTGGCAAGGCAAAGCTACCATTCAAGCAACGCAAAGCTAGCAAGCTAGCGACGTAATACTAGCAAGCTAGCAACGCATAGTTGGAAAGTTAAGAACGAAAACCTGGCAATCTAGAACGCAAACCAGGCAAGCTAGCAACGCAAAGCTGGCAAGCAAGCAACGCAAACTGGCAAGATAGCAAAGTTAAGCTTGCAAGCTAGCAACGTAAAGTTAGCAAGATAGCAATGCAAGCTAGCAAGTTAGCAACGCAAAGCTGGTAAGAGAGCAACGCACAGCCAGCAAGCTACCAAAGCAAAGTTAGCAAGCTAGCAAGGGAAAGCTAGCAAGCTAGCAACGCAAAGCTGGCAAGCCAAAAACGCAAAGCTGGCAAGCTAACAACGCAGAGCTGGCAATCTAGAAATGCAAAGCAAGCAAGATAGCAACGCAAAGCTGGCAAGCTAGCAACGCAAAGCTGGCAACCTAACAACCCAAAGCTAGCAAGTTAGCAACGCATATCTAGCAATTTAGAAATCTAGCAACGGAAAGCTTGCAAGCTAGCTATGCAAATTTAGGAATTTAGCAAAGCAAATCTANCCAGGAATCTAGCAACGGAAAGATTGCAAGCTAGCTATGCAAATTTAGGAATTTAGCAAAGCAAATCTAGCAAGTTAGCAAACTAGTACGCCAAACTTGCAAGCTAGCAACTCAATGCTAGCAAGCTAGCAACGCAAACCTGGCAAGCTAGCAACGCAAAGCTGGCAAGCTAGCAACGCATATCTAGCAAGCTAGGAATCTAGTAACGCAAAGCTTGCAAGCTAGAAACGCAAAGTAGGCTAGAAACAACGCTATCCTAGCAAGATAAAACGCAAAGCTATCAAGATAGAACCGCATATCGAGCAATCTAGCAAGCTAGCAACGCAAAGGTAGCTAGCTAGCAACGCAAAGATAGCAAGCTAGCAACTCCAATCTAGCAAGGTAGCAACTCAAAAGTAGCTAGCTAGCAACGCAAAGATAGCAAGCTAGCAACTCCAATCTAGCAAGGTAGCAACTCAAAAGTAGCTAGCTAGCAACGCAAAGATAGCAAGCTAGCAACTCAAAAGTAGCTAGCTAGCAACGCAAAGATAGCAAGCTAGCAACTCAATGCTAGCAAGCTAGCAACGCAAATCTAGCAAGTTAGAACGCAAAACTAGCAAGACAACAACGCAAATCAATAATAAACCAACCTAGCAACGCAAAGCTAGCAGGCTAGCAACGCAAAGATAGCAAGCAGGAAATGGAAAGCAAGCAAACAAAGCAATGCCTGCAAGCTAGCAACGCTAAGTTAGCAAGCTAGTAACGGAAAGGCAGCAAGGTAGCAACGCAAAGCTAGCAAGGTAATCACCCAAATTTTCAAGCTAGTTACGCAAAGCTGTCAACCTAGCAACGCACACTGGCAAGTAAGCAACGCAAAGCTGGCATGCTAGGAACGAAAACCTGGCAGCTAGCAACGCAATGTTGGCAAGCTTGCAACACATATTTAGCAAGCTAGAAACGAAAGCTAGCAAGCTAGCAACGCAAAGATAGCAAGCTAGCAACGAAAAGCAAGCAAGCAATCTAGAAAGCAAAGCTAGCAAGCTAGCAACGCAAATCTACAAAGTTATCAGCGCTAACAACCAAGCTAGCAATGCAAAACTAGTAAGCTAGCAAAGCAAAGCAAGAAAGCTAGCAACGTAATGCTAACAAGCAAGCAACGCAATGTTACCAAGCCAACAACGCAATGTTAGCTAGCTACCAACGCAAAGCGAGCAAGCTAAAACGCAAATCTAGGAAGATAGCAACGCAAACCTTGCAAGATAGCAACACAAATTTATCAAGCTAGAAAAGCATATCGAGCAATCTAGCAAGCTAGCAACGCAAAGCTNTAGCAATCTAGCAACGCCCAGCTAGGAAGCTAGCATCTCAAAGCTAGCAAGCTAGCAAGGCAAATCTAGCAAGCTAGCAACATAAATCTTGCAAGCTAACAAGGCAAAGCTACCAAGCTAGCAACGCGAAGTTAGCTAGCTAGCATCGCAAAGCTTGCATGCTACCAAAGCCAAGCTAGCAAGATAGCAACGCAAAGTTAGCAATCTAGCAACGCAATGCTGGCAAGCTCGCAACGTATTGCTGGCAAGGTAGCAATGCACAGCTGGCAAGTTCGCCACGCAAATCTAGCAAGCTAGCATGCAAAGCAACCAAGCTAGCAACGCAAAGCTTGCAAGCTTGAGACGCAAAGCTTCCAAGCTAGCAACGTCAAGCTAGCAAGCTAGAAAACAAATCTAGCAAGCTAGCAGCGCACAGCTAGCAAGCTAGCAACGCTAAGCTAGCAACCTAGCCACGCAAAATTACCAAGCTAGCAAGGCCCAATTAGCTAGGTAGCAACGCATAGATAGCAAGCTAGCAACGCAAATAAAGAAATATAGTAAGCTAGCAACGCAAAGCAAGCAAGCTAGCAAATTAAAGATAGCAAGCTGAAAACGCAAATCTAGCAAGATAGAAAATTAAAGATAGCAAGCTGAAAACGCAAATCTAGCAAAATAGCAAAGCAAATCTAGCAAACTTGAACGCATATCTAGCAATCAAGCAAGCTAGCAACTTAAAGATAGAAAGCTAGCAACGCAAACCTGGAAAGCTATCTATCAAAACTGGCAAGTTATCAACGCAAAGCTGGCAAGCTATCATCGCATAACTAGCAAGCTAGCAACGGAAAGATAAGAAGCTAGCAACGCGAAGCTAGAAAGCTAGATCGCAAATCTAGCAAGCTAGCAACGCAAAGCTACCAAGTTAGCAACTCAAAATTAGAAAGGTAGCAACGCAAAGCTAGCAAGCTAGCAAAGCAAATTTTTGAAGCTTACAACGCAAAGGTAGCAAGCTAGAAACGCAAATTAGCAAGTTAGCAACTCAAAGCTAGCAAGCTAGCAACGCAAACCTAGCAAGATAGAACGCAAAATTAGCAAGCTGAGAACGCAAATCAAGAATGTACCAACCTAGCAACGCAAAGCTAGCAAGCTAGCAACGCAAAGCTAGCAAGCTAGCAACGACAAACTATCAAGGTAGCAACGCAAAGCTAGCAAGCTAGCAACGCAATACTAGCAATCTAGCAACACAAAGCTACCAAGCTAGCAGCGCTATCCTAGCAATCTAGCAAAGCAAAACTCGGAAGCTAGGAAAGAAAGCTGGCAAGCAAGGAACTCAAATCATGCAAGCAAGCAACGCAAAGATAGCAATCTAGCAACTCGAAGCTAGCAAGCTAGGAATCCAAAGCTGGCAAGCTGGCCACGCAAATATAGCAAGATAGCAAAACAAAAATGGCAAGCTAACAACGCAATGCTGGCAAACAAGCAACGCAAATTGGCAAGCTATCAACGCAAATTTGGAAATTTAGAACGCAAAGCTGGCAAGCTAGCAACGCAAAGATAGCAAGCTAGAAACGGAAAGCTACAAGCTAGCAACGCAAAGCGGGCAAGCTAGAACGCAAAGTTGGCAAGGTAGCAAAGCCAAGCTGGCAAGCTAGAAACGCAAAGCTAGCAAGCTAGCAACGAAAAGCTGGCAAGCTAGCAACGAAAAGCTGGCATGCTAAAAACACAAAGCTGGCAATCTAGAAAGGCAAAGCAGGCCAGCTAGCAACGCAAACCTGGCAAGCTAGCAACGGAATGCTATCAAGCTAACAATGAATAGTTGGCAATCTAGAAACGCAAATCAGGGAAGCTAGCTACGCAAAGCTGGCAAGTTAGCAACGAAAAGGAAGCAAGCTAGCAACGCAAAGCTAACAAGCTAGCAGCGCATATCTAGCTAGCTAGAAAGATAGCAACGGAAAGCTAGAAATCAAACAACACAAAGAAAGCAAGCTAGCAACGAAAATCTAGCAAGCTAGCAAGCTAGGAAAGCAAAGCTTGCAAGCTAGCAACTCAAAGCTAGCAAGCTAGCAACTCAAAGCATGCAAGTTAGCAAGGCATAGATAGCAAGATAGCAACGCAAATCTATAAAGCCAGCAAAGCAAATCTAGCAAGATAGGAGATAGCATCGCAAAGCTAGCAAGCTAGCACCGCAATGCTAGCAAGTTTGCAACTAAAATCAAGCAAGCTAGCAACGCAAAGCTAGCAACACATATCTAGCAATCTAGCAAGCAAATAATGAAAAGCAGACAAGCAAGTAACGTAAAAGCAAGCAAGCTAGCAACGCAAAGCTAGGAAGCAGCAAAGAAAAGCTATCAAGCTAGCAACGCAAAGCTACCAATCTAACAAACCAAAAGTAGCAAACTAGCAAGCTAGAATGCAAAGCTAGGAAGCTAGCAACGCAAAGCTAGGATGTTAGCAACTCAAAGCAAGCAAGCTAAAACGGAAAGCTAGCAAGCTAGCAACGAAAACTTAGTAAGATAGTTACGCAAAGCTAGCAAGCTAGCAACGCAAATCAAGCCATCTTGCAAGATAGCAACGCAAAGCTAGCAAATTAGCAATTAAAAGTTGGCAAGCTAGCAACACAAATTTGTCAAGCTAGCAAAAAGCACAGATGGCAAGC
>NW_019731620.1:0-510 GCF_002891405.2 Cryptotermes secundus
TTGATAGATTTGCGTTGCTAGCTGGCTAGGTTTGCGTTGCTATCTTGCTAGTTTTGCGTTGCAGGTTTGTTAGTTTTGTGTGAATAGCTTGGTAACTTTGCGTTGCTTGCTTGCTAGCTTTGCGTTGCTAGCTTGCTTGCTAGCTTTGCGTTGCTAGCTTGCTCTCTTTGCGTTTCTAGCTTGCTTGCTTTGATTTGCTAGCTTGCTATCTTTGCTTTGCAAGCTTGCTAGCTTTTCGTTGCAAGGTTGCTAGCTTTGCGTTGCTAGCTTGCTCTCTTTGCGTTTCTAGCTTGCTTGCTTTGATTTGCTAGCTTGCTATCTTTGCTTTGCAAGCTTGCTAGCTTTTCGTTGCAAGGTTGCTAGCTTTGCGATGGTAGCTTGCCAGATTTGCTTTGAGATCTTTCTTTTCGTTGCTAGCTTGTTTGCTTTGCCTGCTTGCCTGCTTGCCTTCTTGCTTGCTTTGCTTTCCTTGCTTGCTATGCATTCTTTGTGTTTCTTGCTTGCTTGGTT
>NW_019731621.1:0-28431 GCF_002891405.2 Cryptotermes secundus
TCAACCAAGCTAGCAACGCAAAACTAGCAAGATAGCAAAGCAATGTAAGCAAGCTATGAACGCAAAGCAAGCAAGCTAGCATCAAAATCTAGCAATCTAGCAAAGCAAAGTTAGGAAGCTAGCAACGACAATATAGCAAGCTAGCAACGCAAATCTAGTAAGCTAGCAAGCTAGCAAATCAAAGCCAGCAAACAGGCAACGGAAAGGTAGCAAGCTAGCGACGCCAATCTATCAAGTTAACAACGCAAGAGAGAAAATTAACAACGTAAAACTACCAAGCTATTTACGCATATATAGGGATCTAGCAAGGTAGCAAACTGGCAACCCAAAACTAGCAAGATAGCAACGCAAATCTCGCATTCTAAGAAGCTAGCAATTCAAAGCTAGTAAGCGAGGAACGTCAAGTTAGCAAGAATGCAACGCATAGATTGAAAGATAGCAACGCCAAGCTAGCAATCTATCAATGCAAAACTAGCAAGCTAGCTAAGCGAAGCTAAGAAACTAGCAACGCAAAGCTAGCAAGCTAGCAACGAAATGTTTACAAGATATCCACGCAAATGTAGCAAGCAAGATTCGCAAAGCAAGCATGCAAGCAAGTAAGCAAGTAACGCAAATTTATTAAGATACCACGCGAAGCTAGCAAGACAGCAACGCAAATCTAGCAAGCTTGCATCGCAAATTTAGCAAGCTAGCAAAGGAAAGCTAGCAAGCTAGTAACGCAAAGCAAGCAAGCTACTATCGTAAAGCTAGCAAGTTAGCAAGGCCAAGTTTGCAAGCTAGAAACGCAAAGCTGGCAAACTAGCAACGAACAGCTGGTAAGCTAGCAACGCACAGTTAGCAAGCTAGCAACACAAAGCCAGCAAGCTAGCAACGAAAAGTTAGGAAGCTAGCAACGCAAAGCTAGCAAGATAGCAGCTCAAAGGAAGCAAGCTAGCATTGGAAACCTAGCAAGCTAGAACGTAAAGCTACCAAGATAGCAACGCATTGCTAACAAATAGGAATGCAAAACTAGCAAGCTAACAACGCAAAACTATCAAGCTAACAACGTAAATCTAGCAAGCTACCATCGCAAAATAGCAAGCAAGATATGCAAAGCAAGCAAGCAAGCAACGCGAAGCTAGGAAGTTACCAACGCAAAGCTAGCAAGCTAGCAACGCGAAGCTAGGAAGTTACCAACGCAAATCTAGCAAGCTAGCAAACGCAAAGCTTGCCAGATAGCAACGCAAATCTAGCAATATAGCTAGATAGCAAGCGAGGAACGTAAAGCTAGCAAGATCGCAAGGCCAAAATAGAATGTTAGCAAAATCAAGCTAGCAATCTAGCAAGGCAAAGCTTGCAAGCTAGCAAAGCAAAGCTAAAAATCTAGGAACGCAAAGCTAGAAAGATAGCAACGCAAAGCTAGCAAGATATCCAAGTAAAGCTAGCAAGCGAAATACGCAAAACAAGCAAGCAAACATGTAAGCAAGTTAACCAAAATTTATCAGGATAGAAACGCGAAGCTAGCATGATAGCAACGCAAACTAGCAAGCTTGCATCGCAAAGTTAGCAAGGTAGCAACGCAAAGCTAGCAAGCTAGCGACGGAATGTTAGCAAGCTATCAACGCAAAGCTAGCAAGCTAGCAACGCAAAACTTACAAGATAGCAACAGAAAACTAGCAAGCTAGCAACGCAAAGCTAGGAAGTTAGGTACGCAAAGATAGCAAGATAGCAACGCAAATCTAGTAAGCTAGCAAGCTAGCGACGCAAAGCTAGCAAGCTAGCAACTCAAAGCCAGCAAACAAGCAAGGGAAAGCTAGCGAGCTAGCAACGCAAAATTAGCAAGTTAATCACACAAATCTAGCAAGCTAGCAAGCTAGAAAGCTAGAAACGCAAAGCTAGCAAGCTACCATTGCAAAGTTAGTAAGCAAGATACACAAAGCAAGCAAGCAAGCAAAGCATAGCTATCAATATAGGAACACAAAGCTATCAAGCTAGCAACGCAAAGATAGCAAGCTTTCAACGCAAAGCTTGCAAGCTAGAAACGCAAAGCAAGTAAGCTAGCAACGAAAAGCTAGCAAGACACCAACGCATATATAGCAAGCTAGCAACGCATAGTAAGCAAGCTAGCAACGCAAAGCTGCCAAGCTAGCAACGCACAGCCAACAAGCTAGCAACGATTTGATAGAAGTTAACAAGCTAGCAATCTAGCAAGCTAGCAACGGAAAGCTAGAAACGCATTTCTAGGAAGCTAGCAACTCAAAACTAGCAAGCTAGCAACGTAAAGCTAGCAAGCTATCATCGCAAAGATAGCTAGATAACAACACAAATCTAGTAATCTAACAAGCTAGCAATGCAAAGCTAGCAAGCGAGTAACGCAAAGCTATCAAGATTGCAACGCATAGATTGAAAGATAGCAACGCCAAGATAGCAATCTATCAAGGCAAAACTTGCAAGCTAGCAAAAGCAAAGCTAAGAAGTATGGCCGTCCAAGGGCTTCCAACCCTAGGATCGAGTCCCGGCCAACACACTATTGACATGCATCGTTAGTATTAATATTATTCATAGAAGGTAAAGGTTCAGTAAGAAAGAGGACATCCTGCCTCCAGGAAAAAAAAGGGTTTAGCCTACCTACAGAATACAAAAAAGAAAATCATAGAAAGGTTTAAGCTCGCTAAGAGTTTGAAAAGAGGTACTTTCTTTTCAAAGGGGTTAGCTCGCGAGAAATACAAGGGAGAATGGTACTGAGTTCGTGGCAGTGCATAAGACAGACCAGAACTACCCTTCCTGCAACAACAAATAATAATAAACTTAGTCTTAACATTTCACAACGACATGAAAGGTTGTGTACTGCCAAATTGTACGAAGTAATAAGATAATCCCTTTAAGAAATTGAGGAAAAGAGGGAACTCTCCTTGAATACGGATGAGTGGATTAAGCTTGTACTTAGTAGCCATAAAATGTGTACCCTTTCGCTAATAATACTAATTCACCAAGTACAATTTAGAATAGAACCTCGGTAAGTTCTCACAAGGAAAACCATACTTTCAGAGTTTGGGAGACACAATGAATTTCTTAATCCTTAAAATTAATTGAAGAGAACACTTGGAAAAGGGTTCAAGCCCACGCAGTGAGAAATCATCCTCGCACACCTATTGGATTTGACTAAAGTAAATACGCCCAGGAACCTCCAATTTATCCAATCAGAAAGGGCTAGTGGGTCACAGTAGGCGTTACTAGACTCGAACTGAGGTTTCAAAAGATCGTGCAGAGCCACTTTCAAGTATTATTCTCAATCATTCTCTCTACCTTTCAGACTTGCAGTCACTTGACTTGACTTGTCGTCGGTTGTTTCAAATTGTTACAAATTATTTCAATCAATTAGTGTGAGTCGTCAGTTACCAGCCTTCGGCAGTTCTCTCACAATTCCCAATTCTTCGTAAATCTCATAATCAGTTGTTCGGCAAAGTGCATAGTTGTGGTTTTTTCTTCGTATTTAACTTACTAACTCCAACAATCATTCTACAGTTGATAGTACATCAACGCTGGGACCGATTAAATGTAAACGTTCTTTTAATTCTTCGAAGTGTAACAAGCTATGAGTATAAGCTCGAATCTACATAACGTTCTAAAGAAGTGATCCCTAGCTACAAGCTAACTAACAGTGCAACAGTGTAAACCAGTTCATGTATATAAGATATAGTTCTACGATCGCTAATAAGCGATCAACACGATGCCAGTGTCAGTGTCGTAAACATCTTAACCAGTGCGATTGCATTTTTTTAAGTGTAATAAATTAAGTTGTGCAAAACTTAAACCCAGTAAACAGTGCGTTACTGTACCTGACTCCGCTAACACGGAGAGTCGAATCCAGGACATCTCCTTCCAACCCCTTTGAAGCGAGGCCCTAAACGTCCCTGAGGAAAGAATCCATGACTCTACCCGAAAGCTTTAAAACATTCAATGATAACACCTCTTATCAACTAGCCCAATAAACCCTGAGATATTCCATTCGCGGAGGCGTTATCAAGAAGGACGTAGCCGCCAACTAGACTACCAGATCTACAGCGCACTTCTAGATAGTCTCCGATCCAGGTCAGTGTACTCCATCTAGATACGCGTGTGCGGTTAAAGTAAAGTGGCGACCAACTGAAGGGGCTTCGAGATCTCAGCGACAAAGGTCAAGGAGGGAGGAGCAACGCACAAACAATAAACCGAGCAACGCACACACAACAATTCAACAAGCAACCAAGCAACAAATAAAGGTCAGTAATATGGCAAACAAAACACTTCGCAGTCGTGTGGTAGAGTTAAGTGAAGAGGAGCTAGACTCTGCGGCCGGGGAGTATGAACCCGACTGGCCATGCGCTCAACCCGAAACGTTAGAACTATCGACAATAAACAGTGACAATAATGTAGCAGAGACATTAGATCAGATAGAGGTAGGACATGAAGACCGGGTTCCAAACCCCGCGGACACATTCAGACCCCCAAGTCAGGCAACAAACACCAACGAAATCAAATCAGGAGGTAAAACCGACTTACAATCAATGCTACAAAGTTTCTTTAGTAACATGAGCGAAAAGATTGAAAAATCTCAACAAGAAACAAGGGCACAAACACAAAACTTGAGTGATCAGCTTAACAAAACGACACAAAACATGAGTGAACAGATAGATAAAAAGTTCGACAGAATGCAGGAGTATGTTCGCGCCGAGTTGCAGGCAGAACACGAAAGAGTAATTAAAGAATTAGAGCAACGACAAGACAAAAACAATAGGGAAATCACTGACAAAATACAGACACAAGGAAAGGCATTAACCAGTCTAGTCGGCACATTAAGGTCAGAAGTTGAGTCGGAATTAGTAGCGGCCGACAGAAAGATAAATAGCATAAGCGCTAATTTCGACGCCAGAATAACACAAGTCCAATCAAACACGGACGAATTAGCAGTGACCATCATTCAAAACAAAACGGAAATGGAAGACAAATGGACATCTGAATTGGATAAAGTCCGGAACGAGCTAGCCAGTAAAACCAGTGAAATAAACAAGACGTGCGAAAGAGAGACGGAGCGGGCATCTCGTGAGATTTCTCGCGCGAAGTCGGAATTAACCCATAAAGTTGATAACTTGAACTCCGTTATCACTTCGATCGCAGATAAATTGAATGTGCACGTTAACACTAGTGGCAACGTGACGCAAAATGCAGGTTACTACAACCACGAAGTCTCTCTTTCGTCTCCATCTTGCAATACCGCACCAACCAATAACACAAGTAGCAATAATGAGAATGGTAGCTGTGGGTGCAGGATGAATTCATGTTATGCTTGCATGGGTGATGGTGTAAATGCGGACGGAATGAATGACAATGTAAGTCGAACTGTCGCATGCAATTACCTCAACGGCTCTGATTTCCCACTACCCTTGTTTGATGAAGGTACAGAAACTAATCCCGTTTATCACCTCAGACAGTTAGACGAATTCATGTCGTTAAAGAATATCCCTAAGACGCAGCAATTAGCTATCGCGTGTAAGTCAATTTCCGGCAGTTTGTCGAGACAGTGGATAGCGACGACTCGCCATGCATTGACAGATTACGCATCCTTCAGGTGCGCCTTTCTGAAAACATGGTGGACGGGCGCGGAACAAGGCTTAGTTAGATGCAGGCTGTACCAATCCAAGTACAACAAGCAATCGGGCCTTTCGCTGTCGGCGCATTTCCTGAAATACGCGACATCCGCCACGTATTTGGAACCGCGACCAACCGATTCGCATATCATAGAAGCGTTGCGCTTCCATTTTCCTATCAGCGTCCAGAAGGTGATGCTAAGTGCCCCCGTACACACCATTTCGGAAGCTTTGAATCTCCTTAAAAGAGTAGAAGTGATGGAATCATACGAACCACAAAGGTCAGGGGAAAATCATAATTACAACAGACAAGAACCAGACAAAAGGAATCCCCCTTCGCGAGGCAATTACAACTCGCATCAAGGACCGCAAAATGTGCGGAATGTTCACACAAGTCCACAGCGACGTAACAATCGCTATAACAACTATCACAGGCGTGACAACTCGTATCACGAAGGACGAAACCAACACGCTGATAGCAACAACAGGAACAATATGAATCCTCGCGCGCCCCCGTTCGAATCGAACACAGGACCGGCGAGAGAGACACAAACCATCGCGAACCCGACCGTAACGTCGGTAAATTAGATCAGGGTGTTAATGAGGACCAATTAGCTCCCGCAGGTAAAGCCGACCAACCTACAGGTCCCACCAATTCAAATTTTGATGTTGAGTTAAGACAGGAGGAGCTGCTGAGTGAGAATAGTACGTCCGAGTATGCCGTCCTCTTCCTCAACGAAGAGAACCTAGGGAGTTGCCCTTCAATACAGATCGATCTGAGTCCAGATGTGCATGTAGACGCCATCTTAGACTCGGGATCTGAGGTGAATCTATTGAATGAACAAGTGTTCGATCAACTTGCACGTAGCGGGGTTCAGATCCCGACACTACCGATGCAAAACGTGGTTCTGGTGACTGCGTTCGGGAAGAGAACGAACAAAGTAAGGAAGCAAGCTTTACTTGACTTCAAAATACAGGGAGATTCGTTTGAATCGGTCTTCCTCATTACGTCACAGCTGAACGGCGCGGCAATTCTAGGCTGTCAGATTTTAAGAGATTATGGAATATCAATTAATTTTGCCTCGAGCACCTTAACCTACGCCAAGGAAGGTGAGAGCAAGGAATACAAGTTTAGTCAGAGTTCATTGAACTCGTCAGAGGTAAATATCTCAGGTAGCCTGGAAAGGTCTACTCATCCCACCTTCCCTTCTACAGCTGTGTCAAGCAACTGTGTTCCCCAACTGCTCCGGGCCAGTAATAGGGATGTCAACGAAAGTGAAATTAGCTGTCAATTTATCCAGTCCAGTGGACTTGGCAAAGACTCGCAAGGTAGCGATGTCAGACCAGGGCAGTTTCCCCTGATGAAAGGCGCTGCGCGCGACCTAACGCAACGAAGAGTGGAGAGGCAGGAATCGATTCCCGCAAAGTCTGAACGTTTAGACTCAGACCTAGCTAATGATGATGCAAAGACAGCTTCTAAAAAGTTTGTAAGAATACTGAAGCCCGAGAAAGAGATCACTTCCCTATCCAACCACCTCGAACCCGGCCCTCCAGACTCCGACAATACGTCGAGATCAAACCTCTACGACGTGATTAAACGCAATCCGATCCTCACTGTGCGCCAACAGGATCTCTTGTGCGCAATTTTGAATAAATATTCAAATAGCCTGACGACCCGCCCGGGCAAATGCCACATATTCACTTACAAATTTGAAGTCACACCCTTCCAACCAGCATGTGTATACACCAGACCCGTTCCATTTGCTTTGCGACCTGCTATCAGAGCGCAAATACAGCAATTACTTGATGATGACATACTTGAGCTTAGTCAATCACCGTTCATTAATCCACTTACGATTGTAGAACGAGAGGGCAAGAAATTGAGACTTTGCGTCGACGCACGTAGAGTTAACCAATACATGGTCCCTGACAAAGAAAGAACGCCTCCCATGCAGGAATTATTGCAACAGTTCGATGGCGCTAAGTACATGACGTCACTTGATCTCAGCGCAGCTTATCTCCAGATCCCATTAGATACCGCCTCACGGAAATATACAGCTTTCCTATTTGATTCGACAATTTATCAGTTTAAACGCGTTCCTTACGGATTTCGTAACTCATTAGCGGGATTCATAAGAGCTTTAAAACTCGCGTTAGGCCAAGGGACCGAACGGTTTGTCACGTTTTACTGTGATGATGTCCTCGTTCACTCTAGAACATTTGAGGAGCACTTACAGCACATCGATATAGTGATCAGGAAATTAACAGAAGCAGGCTTCACGCTGAACGTTGCCAAATGCCGTTTTTTTCGAGAGGAGGTGAACTTTCTAGGTCACCGAATCGACCAAAAAGGAGTCTCACCGGACCCAGAACGGGTAGCAGCCATCTTGAATTACCCACCTCCCAGAAACGTCAAACAGCTCAGGCAATTTCTTGGGACGTGCGGATTTCATAGCAGGTTCATTGTGAACTATGCAAATTACGTGGCCCCGTTACTCCCGTTATTGAAACAGGGTAATAGGTGGGCGTGGACAGCCGACAAACAGGAAGCATTCATGCAGCTAAGGGCAAGTTTCGCCCACAGCATCCAGCTGATCCACCCACGTGACGGATTGCCTTACGCAATTTACACAGACGCAAGCAAATTGGGCATTAGTGCCATCCTAACCCAAGAAAGTGACTCCGGGGAGACACTTATCGTGTCCACGGCTTCGCGAGTACTAACCGCCATTGAGACCAGGTATTCCACTTGCGAGCAGGAGTTACTAGCAGTCGTTTACGCGCTGCAGAAGTTCAGAATATACGTGTTCGGCCGACCCGTCACAGTATACTCGGACAACAAAGCCTTGTCGTTCTTGAAGCGGTGCACACTGACATCAAGCAGAGTGACACGTTGGGTTATGCTACTTCAAGAGTATAACTTAAACATAATACACATCAGCGGCGCCAACAACTTTTTTGCGGACATTCTCAGCCGTAATCCTGTCGGCAGTAATAAAAGGAGCCTGCCCCTCAATCGACAACCGAGAGAATTACTGGTCACGAGGATCGAACTAGGACTCGACAAAAACTTGTCAAAAATGTTAAGGAACTTGAGTGGATACCAAGAACGTGACAGCTCGTTAGCTAACACAATAACAGCTGTTAAGGAAGATCACGACAGCGTGAAGGGTAAATACATGATCAGGGACGGAATTCTGTATTACAGAGACATCAGAGCTCACCCGTACTGGAGACCAATACTTCCTAAAGAATTAGAGTACGGAGTCATCAATTACGTCCACCGCACATTAGGACATCAAGGTACTGATCGGTGCATGGACCAAATCTCGCATTCCTTCTGCCTGAAAAATCTGGGTAGGAAAGTGAGAAGGGTGGTCGCACACTGTGACATATGTCAACGTGTCAAGCACCCAAACAGGGCATATGAGATTGAGAGCAGATCCCATCTACCCACGAAACCGGGAGAGCTGGTTACGTTAGACTTATATGGTCCACTACCAATAGGACGCGGAGGATGTAAATACCTACTGGTATGTCTCGAAGTTTTCACACGACATGTAGCCCTATACCCGCTAAAGACGGCCACCACTCGAAGTTGCCTTAACAAACTAACAACTCAATATTTCCCCAAGGTCATAAAACCGGAAGCAATCCTGTCGGACCATGGTTCGCAGTTTACCAGTCCGTCCTGGAAGAAAGCGCTGAACGAACTCGGGATACAAACCCGTTTCTCGCCCATAAGACACCCGGAAAGTAATCCTACTGAGCGTGTTATGCGAGAATTGGGGAAATATTTCCGAATCTATTGCCATATTGCGCATAAGAAATGGCCGGAGCTTGTCCAGCTTATTGAAAACTGGTTGAACTCGTCAGCCTGCAGCTCTACGGGATACGCTCCGCTCGAATTACTGAAAGGTGGTATAAAACCTGATGTGTTCCGGAAGATCCTGAGGAAGAAATCGGATCAACTGCCTACGGAAGAGCCACTCACAGAAAAATTAATGAAGGCGTACGCCACGGCGAAGTTAAAAGCCGAGAAACGGAAGAACAAAAGGAAGTCAAGACGGACGGAATGGCTACCCAAGGATGGTGACCTTGTACTTGTCAGGAGTCAACCTACGTCCGACGCAGCGCAAGGCATCACGGGGAAATTTCAACGGCCATTCGACGGACCGTACATTATTAAAAAGACCAACTCCGCATCCAGATACGAGCTGACGGACGAAACTGGACGGCAGAAGGGTTTGTTTCACCTGAAACATCTGAAGCCATACCTGAAAAGTCTGGACAGCGAACTATTTGATTCGGATCGCGGCTAGCATTAACTTTATTTGCTAATTCTTTCAAATCACGAAATTATATCGATTCTCGGGCAGTGACTCTACCGATATAACTAATTGGTGCGTTGGGTACGAAGGTGACATAAACGGAACCAGATCCTTCCTAAAACAATCTCCCATTCCAGTGAACTGTAGACATCCCATCCAAGGCATGACAGTCGGCAGAATGGAATGCAATGTAAATTAGGCTAAGAATATTATTGAATATAGCAACTTATGCACCCACTTATTGCAACAGTCATATACCATGATTTAAACAATCCAAATGCTACGCACAAAAGGGTTGTGTTTACGAGTGCGTAATGCAAACCAGTGGGGGATAAAGGTGAAAGTGATAGGGGAGTTACGACGGTCAGAACTGCAGAGAAAGGAAAGTGACCGTGACTGAAAGTGAATGTGACAGGCGGTTTAAGAAACATACCTACCTAAGTCACCGACACACACAAACTAAGAAATGAATGCAATTGACATTCCTAATTAAATGTAACCAATCTGCGCATTGGGTTTTCTTTTATATCTATTCAATTGTAAGAGTTATTTAATTATAATTAAGGTATTATTGTTGTCACGAGAGTAGCGGCTGCAATCGAATTTCGTTGTTCATTGTACTCGAACGATAATTCGATCGGGGGAGTTTTATGGCCGTCCAAGGGCTTCCAACCCTAGGATCGAGTCCCGGCCAACACACTATTGACATGCATCGTTAGTATTAATATTATTCATAGAAGGTAAAGGTTCAGTAAGAAAGAGGACATCCGGCCTCCAGCAAAAAAAAAAAAAGGGTTTAGCCTACCTACAGAATACAAAAAAAAATCATAGAAAGGTTTAAGCTCGCTAAGAGTTTGAAAAGAGGTACTTTCTTTTCAAAGGGGTTAGCTCGCGAGAAATACAAGGGAGAAAGGTACTGAGTTCGTGGCAGTGCATAAGACAGACCAGAACTACCCTTCCTGCAACAACAAATAATAATAAACTTAGTCTTAACATTTCACAACGACATGAAAGGTTGTGTACTGCCAAATTGTACGAAGTAATAAGATAATCCCTTTAAGAAATTGAGGAAAAGAGGGAACTCTCCTTGAATACGGATGAGTGGATTAAGCTTGTACTTAGTAGCCATAAAATGTGTACCCTTTCGCTAATAATACTAATTCACCAAGTACAATTTAGAATAGAACATCGGTAAGTTCTCACAAGGAAAACCATACTTTCAGAGTTTGGGAGACACAATGAATTTCTTAATCCTTAAAATTAATTGAAGAGAACACTTGGAAAAGGGTTCAAGCCCACGCAGTGAGAAATCATCCTCGCACACCTATTGGATTTGACTAAAGTAAATACGCCCAGGAACCTCCAATTTATCCAATCAGAAAGGGCTAGTGGGTCACAGTAGGCGTTACTAGACTCGAACCGAGGTTTCAAAAGATCGTGCAGAGCCACTTTCAAGTATTATTCTCAATCATTCTCTCTACCTTTCAGACTTGCAGTCACTTGACTTGACTTGTCGTCGGTTGTTTCAAATTGTTACAAATTATTTCAATCAATTAGTGTGAGTCGTCAGTTACCAGCCTTCGGCAGTTCTCTCACAATTCCCAATTCTTCGTAAATCTCATAATCAGTTGTTCGGCAAAGTGCATAGTTGTGGTTTTTTCTTCGTATTTAACTTACTAACTCCAACAATCATTCTACAGTTGATAGTACATCAACGCTGGGACCGATTAAATGTAAACGTTCTTTTAATTCTTCGAAGTGTAACAAGCTATGAGTATAAGCTCGAATCTACATAACGTTCTAAAGAAGTGATCCCTAGCTACAAGCTAACTAACAGTGCAACAGTGTAAACCAGTTCATGTATATAAGATATAGTTCTACGATCGCTAATAAGCGATCAACACGATGCCAGTGTCAGTGTCGTAAACATCTTAACCAGTGCGATTGCATTTTTTAAGTGTAATAAATTAAGTTGTGCAAAACTTAAACCCAGTAAACAGTGCGTTACTGTACCTGACTCCGCTAACACGGAGAGTCGAATCCAGGACATCTCCTTCCAACCCCTTTGAAGCGAGGCCCTAAACGTCCCTGAGGAAAGAATCCATGACTCTACCCGAAAGCTTTAAAACATTCAATGATAACACCTCTTATCAACTAGCCCAATAAACCCTGAGATATTCCATTCGCGGAGGCGTTATCAAGAAGGACGTAGCCGCCAACTAGACTACCAGATCTACAGCGCACTTCTAGATAGTCTCCGATCCAGGTCAGTGTACTCCACCTAGATACGCGTGTGCGGTTAAAGAAGCTAGCAACGCAAATTGGGCAAGCTAGCAACGAAATGCTTTAAGTTATCCACGCAAATGTAGCAAGCAATATTCGCAAACAAGCAAGAAAGCAAGTAAGCAAGTAACGCAAGACTATCAAAATATCAACGCGAAGCTAGCAAGATAGCAACGCAAATCTTGCAAGCTTGCATCGAAAACCTGGCAAGCTAGCAAAGGAAAGCTAGCAAGCTAGTAACGCAAAGCAAGCAAGCTACATAAGAAAAGCTAGCAAGATAGCAACGCAAAGTTAGCAAGCTAGAAACGCAAAGCTGGCAAACCATCAACGAACAGCTGGCAAGCTATCAACGCAAAACTGACAAGCTAGCAAAGCGAAGCTAGCAAGCTAATAACGCAAAGATAGAAAGTTAGAAACGCAAAGCTAGCAAGCTAACAAACAAAGCTAGCAAGATAGCAACGAAAAGTAGCAAGCTATCCAAGTAAAGCTAGCAAGCGAAATACGCAAAGCAAGGAAGCAAACAAGTAAGCAAATTACCCAAATATATCAAGGTAGCAACGCAAAGCTAGCAAGCTAGCAAAGGAAAGTTAGCAAGCTAGCAACGCACAGCTGGCAATCTAGCAACGAAAAGCTACCAAGAGAGCAACGCCAAAAAAGCAAGCTAGCAAGGCAAAGCTAGGAAGCTAGGTACGCAAAGATAGCAAGCTAGCAACATATAATCTAGCAAGGTAGCAAGCTAACGACGCAAAGCTAGCAAGCTTGTAACGCAAAGCTAAGAAGCTAGCAACGAAATGCTAGTAAGATAACAACGAAACGCTTGCAAGCTATCAACGCAAATGTAGCAATCTAACATGCTAGCAACGAAAAGCTGACAAGCTAGCAGTGCAATGATAGCAAGCTAGCAACGCTAAGCTAGCAAGCAAGCAACGCAAAGCTCGCAAGATAGCAACGCAAAGCTACCAATATAGAAAAGCAAATCTAGCACGCTAGCTACGCGAAGCAAGCAAGCAAGCAACGGAAATCTAGCAAGCTATAATCACAAAGCTAGGAAGCTAGAAATGCACAGTAGGCAAGCTAGCAATTCAGAGCTGTCTAGCTAGCAAAGAAAATCTTGCAAAGTAGCAAAGTAAAATTAGCATCCTAGCAACTCACAACTTTCAAGCTAGCAACGCAAAGCTAGCAAGCTACCAAGATAGCAACGGAAAGCTAGCAAGCTATAAACGCAAAGCTAGCAAGCTAGTAACACAAAGCTAGCAAAGCTAGCAACGCAAATTTACCAAGCTAGCAACGCAAAACCTAGCAATCTAGCAACGAAAAGCTAGCAAGCCATCAACGCAAAGCTAGCAAACAAGAACCGCAAATGAAGCAAGCAAGCAACGAAAATCTAGCAAGCTAACAACGCAAAGTTAGCAAGCTAGAAACGCAAAGCTGGCAAACTAGCAACGAACACCTGGCAAGCTAGCAACGCAAAGCTGACAAGCTAGCAAAGCGAAGCTAGCAAGTTAGCAACGCAATGATAGAAAGTTAGAAACGAAAAGCTAGCAAGCTAGCAAAGCAAAGCTAGCAAGGTAGCAACGCAAAACTAGCAAGTTATTCAAGTAAAGCTAGCGAGCGAAATACTCAAAGCAAGCAAGCAAACAAGTAAGCAAATTACCCAAAGATATCAAGATAGCAACGCGAAACTAGCAAGATAGCAACGCAAAGGTAGCAAGCTTGCATCGCAAAGATAGCAAGGTAGCAACGAAAAGCTAGCAAACTAGCAACGATAAGCTACCAAGATAGCAACGCCAAACAAGCAAGCTAGCAACGCAAAGCTAGGAAGCTAGGTACGCATATCTAGCAAGCTAGAAATATATAATCTAGCAAGCTAGCAAGCTAACGACGCAAAGCTAGCAAGTTTGTAACGCAAAGCTAACAAGCTAGCAACGAAATGTTAGCAAGATAGCAACGAAAAGCTTGCAAGCTAGCAACGCAAAGCTAGCAAGCTATCAAGCTAGCAACGGAAAGCTAGCAAGCTAAAAACGCAAAGCTAGCAAGATAGCAACACAAAGCTAGCAAAGCTAGCAACGAAAATTTACCAAGCTAGCAACGCAAACCTAGTAATCTAGCGACGCAAAGCTAGGAAACCTTCAAAGCAAGGCTAGCAAACAAGAACGGCAAAGGAAGCAAGCAAGCAACGAAAAGCTAGCAAGCTTGCAACGCAAATCTAACAAGCTAGAAAAGCAAATTTCCAATCTAGAAAATCAAATCAGACAAGCAAGCAACGCAAAGCTTGCAAGCTAGCATCGCAAAGCTAACAACGCAAATTTAGCAAGCTACTGAGCTAGCTACGGTAATCCAGCATGCTAGCAACACAAAGCTAGGAAGCTAGCAACGCAAAATTAGCAAGCTAGCAACGCAAAGCTAGCAAGCTAGCAACTCAAAGCTAGCAAGCTAGAAACGAATATCTACCAAGATACCAACGCAAAAGTAGCAAGCTATCAAAGCAAAGCTAGCAAGCTATGAACGCAAAGCAAGCAAGCTAGCATCGAAAGCTTGCAATATAGCAACGCATAGCTAGGAATCTAACAACGAAAATCTAGCAAGATAGCAACGAAAATCTAGTAAGCTAGCAAGCTAGCGACGAAAAGCTAGCAATCTAGCAACTCAAAGCCAGCAAACAAGCAACGGAAAGCTAGCAAGCTAGCGAAGCCAAGCTATCAAGTTAACAACGCAATGATAGCAAGCTAGCAACCAAAAGCTAGGGAGCTAGCAACGCAAAGATAGCAAGATAACAACGCCAAACTAGCAAGCTAGCAACGCAAAGAAAGCAAGCTGGCATTGCAAACCTAGCAAGCTAGAACGCAAAGCTAGCAAGATAGCAACGAATTGCAAACAAGATAGGAACAAAAGAACTAGGAAGCTAACAACGCAATGCTAGCAAGCTAACAACCAAAATCTAGCAAGCCACCATCGCAAAAAGAGCAAGCAAGATACGCAAAGCAAGCAAGCAAGCAACGCGAAGAAGGAGGTTACCAACGCAAAGCTAGCAAGCTAACAACGCGAAGCTAGGAAGTAACCAACGCAAAGCTAGCAATCAAGCAACGCAAACTAGCCAGATAGCAACGCAAATCTAGCAATATATCTAGATAGCAAGCGAGGGAACGAAAAGCTAGCAAGATCGCAAAGCCAAGATAGAAAAATAGTAAAATCAAGCTAGCAATCTAGCAAGGCAAAGCTAGCAAATAAGCAACGCAAATCTAAAAATCTAGGAACGCAAAACTAGAAAGATAGCAACGCAAAGTTAGGAAGATAGGTACGCAAATCTAGAAAGGTAGCAACGAAAATTTAGTAAGCTAGCAAACAAGCAACGGAAAGCTAGCGAGCTAGCAAGATAATCACAAAAATCTAGCAAGCTAGCAACGCAACGCTAGCAAGTATGCAAAGCAAAGCTAGCAAGCTACCATCACAAAATTAGCAAGCAATATAGGCAAAGCAAGCAAGCAAGCAAGCAAGCAAAGCATAGCTATCAAGATAGCAACGCAAAGCTATCAAGCTAGCAACGAAAAGATAGCAAGCTTTCAACGCAAAGCTAGCAAGCTTTCAACGCAAAGCTAGCAAGATAGAAACACAAAGCTAGTAAGCAAGCAACGAAAAGCTAGCAAGATACCAACGCAAATCAAGCAAGCTAGCAACGCAAAGTAAGCAAGCTAGCAACGCAAAGCTGCCAAACTAGCAAAGCACAGCCAGCAAGCTAGCAACGAAAAGCTAGCAAGCTAGCAAGCTTGCAACGGAAAGCTAGCAACGCATAGCTAGGAAGCTAGCAACGCAAAGCTAGCAAGCTAGCAACGTAAGGCTAGCAAGCTAGCATGGCAAAGCTACCAACGCAAATTTAGCAAGTTAACGAGGTAGCAAGGGAAATCTAGCATGCAAGCAACGAAAATCTAGAAGCTAGCAACGTTAGTTAGCAAGATAGCAACGCAAAGCTAGCAAGCTAGCAACGCAAAGCTAGCAAGCTAGCAAAGGAAAGTTAGCAAGCTAGCAATGCAAACCTAGCAAGTTATCAAAGCAAATTTAGGAAGCTAGCAAGCTAGCAAACCTGCAAAGCAAACCTAGGAAGTTAGCAACGCAAAGCTACCAAGCTAGCATCGCAAAGCTTGCCTTCAAAATAAGCAAAGAAAAACAAGCATGCAAGCAACGCATAGCTATCAAGATAGCAACGCAAAGAAATTAAGATAGCAACGCAAATGTAGCAAGCTATCAACGCAGAGATAGCATGTTAGCATCGCAAAGTTAGCAAGCTAGCAACGCAAACCTGTCAAGCTAGCAAAGCAAAGCTTGCAAGCTAGCAAACGCAAAGCGGGGAAGCTAGCAAAGCACAGCTGAAAAGCTAGCAACGCATAGCTGGCAAGCTATTAAGCAAGCAACGCAAAGATAGTAAGCTAGCAACGCAAATATAGCAAGCTAGCAACGAAAAGCTAGCTTGCTAGTCACGCAAATCTAGCAAGCAAAATACGTATACAAGATAGCCAGCAAGCAATCAACGCAAAGCTATCATGATAACAACGCAAAACTAACAAGCTTGCAAAACAAATCTAGCAAGCTAGCAAAGCAAAGCTAGCAAGTTAGCAAAGATAATCTAGCACGATACCAACGCAAATCTAGCAAGCTAGCAACCCATTGTTAGCAAGCTAGCAACGCAAAGCTTGCAAGCTAGAAACGCACAGCTGGAAAGCTAGCAAAGCAAAGCCAGCAAGGTAGCAACTTAAAGCTATCCAGCTAGCAAGCTTGCAACGGAAAGCTAGCAACGCAAAGCTAGCAAGCTAGCAACCTAAAGATAGCTAGCTAGAAAAGCAAAGCTAGCAAGTTAGCAAAGCAAATCTAGGATTCTTGCAACGCAATGCTTGCAAGATTGCAATGCCCAGCTAGCAAGGTAACAACGCAAATCTAGCCGGCTGGCAACCGAATGCTAGCAAGATAGCAACGCAAATATAGCAAGCTAGAAATCTAGCAACGAAAAGCTAGCTAGATAACAACGCGAAGCTAGAAAGTTACCAACGCAAAGCTAGCAAGCTAGCAACGCTAACTAGCAAGATAGCAAAGCAAATCTAGCAATCTAGCAGGCTAGCAAGGCAATGCTAGCAAACGAGGAACGCAAAGCTAGCAAGCTAGCAACGAAAAGCTAGCAAGATACCAACGCAAATCTAGCAAGCTCGCAACGCAAAATAAGCAAGCTAGCAACGTAAAGCTAGCAAGATAGCAACGCAATGCTGCCAAGCTAGCAACGTACAGCTGGAAAGCTAGCAACGCAAAGCTGCCAAGCTAGCAAAATAAAAGCTAGCTTGCTAGCAACCAAAAGTTAGCAAGCTAGCAAGATAGCAACAGAAAGCTAGCAACGCATAGCTAGCAACCTAGCAACGCAAAGCTAGCAAGCTAGCAACGCAAAGCTAGAAAGCAAGCAACGCAATGCTAAGAAGCTACCAACGCAAAGCTAACAAGATAACAACGCCAAACTAGCAAGGTAACAACGCAGAGCTAGCAAGCTTAAAAAGCAAACCTAGCAAAGGAAATCTAACAAGTTATATAGCTAGCAACGCAAAGCTAGCAAGCGCAGCAACGCGGAGCTAGGAAGTTGCCAACGCAAAGCTAGCAAGCTAGCAACGCAAAGCTAGCATGATAGCAACGAAAATTTAGCAATCAAGAAAGCTAGCAAGGCAAAGCTAGCAAGCGAGAACGCAAAGCTAGCAAGATCGCAACGCAAAGATAGAAAGATAGCAACGCTAAACTAGCAATCTAGCAACGAAAAGATAGCAAGCTAGCAACGCAAAGATAAAAAGCTAGCAACCCAAAGCTAGCAAGCTCACAATGCAAATCTAGCAAGCTTTCCACGCATATATAGAAAGAAAGACACGCAAAGTAAGCAAGCAAGCAAGTAAGCATGTAACACAAGTCTCTCATGCGAGCAAGGCAATGCTATCAAGATAGCAACGCAAACCTAGCAAGCTCGCATCGCAAAGATAGAAAGCTAGCAACGCAAAGCAAGCAAGCTACAAACGCAAAGATAGCAAGCTAGCAAAGCAAATCTAGCAAGCTAGCAAGGCAAAGCTAGTAAGATAGCAACGCAATGCTAGCAAGCTAGCAACGCAAAGCTAGGAAGTTAGCAACGCAAAGCTAGCAAGCTAGCAAAAAAGCTAGCAAACTAGCAACGCAAAGCTAGCAAGCTAGCAACGAAATGCTGGCAAGCTAACAAAGCACAGCTGGAAAGCTAGCAACGCAAAGATAGCAAGGTAGCAAGAAAGCAACCCAAATCTCTCAAGATAACAACGCAAATCTAGCAAGATAGCAACGAAAAGCTAGCAAGCTAGCCTCGCAAATCTAGCAAGCAAAATACTCAAAGCAAGAAAGCAAGCAACGCAAAGCTATCAAGCTAACAAAGCAAACCTAGCAATCTAGCAAAGTAAAGCTAGCAAGCTAACCACGCAAATCTAGCAAGCAAGAAACTCAAAGCAAGAAAGCAAGCAACGAAAAGCTACCAAGCTAGAAACGCAAAATTAGCAAACTAGAAACGCAAATCTAGTAAGCTGGCAACGGAAAGATAGCAAGCTAGAAAAAATGCTTGCAATCTAGAAACGCAAAGCAGGCAAGCTATCAACGGCGATCTTGTAAGCTAGCAACGCAAAGGTAGCAAGCTAGCAACGCAAAGGTAGCAAGCTAGCAACGCAAAGGTAGCAAGCTAGCAACGCAAAGGTAGCAAGCTAGCAACGCAAAGGTAGCAAGCTAGCAACGCAAAGGTAGCAAGCTAGCAACGCAAAGGTAGCAAGCTAGCAACGCAAAGGTAGCAAGCTAGCAACGCAAAGGTAGCAAGCTAGCAACGCAAAGGTAGCAAGCTAGCAACGCAAAGGTAGCAAGCTAGCAACGCAAAGGTAGCAAGCTAGCAACGCAAAGGTAGCAAGCTAGCAACGCAAAGGTAGCAAGCTAGCAACGCAAAGGTAGCAAGCTAGCAACGCAAAGGTAGCAAGCTAGCAACGCAAAGGTAGCAAGCTAGCAACGCAAAGGTAGCAAGCTAGCAACGCAAAGGTAGCAAGCTAGCAACGCAAAGGTAGCAAGCTAGCAACGCAAAGGTAGCAAGCTAGCAACGCAAAGGTAGCAAGCTAGCAACGCAAAGGTAGCAAGCTAGCAACGCAAAGGTAGCAAGCTAGCAACGCAAAGCAAGCAAGCTAGCAAGTTAGCCACGGGGTCTAGCAAGCTACAAAAGCAAAGCTAGCAAGCTAGCGACGCACAGCAGGCAAGCTAGCAACGCAGAGCTGGCAAGCTTTGATTGCAAAGCTTGCAAGCTTGCAAAGCAAAGGTAAAAGCTATCAACGCAAAACTAGCAAGCTAGCAAAACAATGCTAGCAAGCTAGCAACGCAAAGGTAGCAAGCTAGCAACGCATAACTAGCAAGCTAAGAAGCAAACAACGGAAAGCTAACAAGCTTGCAACGCAAAGCTACGAAGATAGAAAAGCAAATCTAGTAAGGTTGCAAGCTAGAAAAACGCAAAGCTAGAAAGCTAGGAACGCAAAACGAGCAAGCTAAAAACGCAAATCTAGCAACCTAGCAAGCAAGCTAACAACTCAAATCAATTAAGTATGCAATGCAAAGCAAGCTAGCAAGCAAGTAAATAAATAACGCAATGCTATCAGTATAGCAAACGCGAAGTTAGCAAGATAGCAACGCAAATCTAGCAATCTTGCATCGCAAAGCTAGCAAGCTAGGAACGCGAAGCTTGCAAGCTAGCAACGCAAAGCAAGCAAGCTACATATGCAAAGCTAGCAAGATAGCAACGCAAAGTTAGCAAGCTTGCAAAGGAAAGCTGGCAAGCTAGCAACGCAAAGCTGGCGAGCTAGCAAAGCAAAGCTGGCAATCTGGCAACGTAAAGCAAGCAAGCTAGACACGGAAAGGTAGCAACGCAAAGTTAGCAAGCTAGCATTGCAAAACTAGCAAGCTAGAACGCAAAACCTGCAAGGTAGCAACGCAAAGCTACCATAGATAGCAACGCAAAAGTAGCAAGATAGAAACGCAAAGCTAGAAAGCTAGCAAGTTAGCAACGCAATGCTAGCAAGCTAGCAACGCAAAGCTAGGAAGATAGCAAAGCAAAGGTAGCAAGCTAGTAACGCAAAGCTAGCAACGCAAAGCAAGCAAGCAAGTAAAGCAAAGTAACAAGCTAGCAACGAAATGCTAGTAAGATTGCAAAGCAAAGCTAGCAAACTAGCAACGCAAAGCTACCAAGATAGCAACGCAAACCTAGCAAGCTAGCAACGCAAAGCAAGCAAGCTAGCAAGCTAGCAACGGAAAGTTAGCAAGCTACGAACGCAAAGCTTGCAATCTAGCAACTCAAGCAGGCAAGATAGAAAGGCAGAACTGGCAAGATAGCATAGCAATCCTTGCAAGCTAGCAAAGCAAAGCTAACATGTTACCAACGCAAAGCTAGCAAACTAGCAAAGCAAAGCTAGCAAGCTAGCAAAGAATATCTAGCAAGCTAACAAGAAAGCAACGTAAAGCTAGCAAGCTAGAAACGCGAAACTAGGAAGCTAGCAACTCAAATCTAGCAATATAGCAAGCTAGCAACCCAAAACTAGAAAGCAACAAAGCAAATCTAACTAGCAAGCAACGCAAACCGAGCAAGCTAGCAACCAAGCAAACTATCAACGCAAAACTAGGAAGTATGCAATGCAAAGCTACCAAGCTAGCAACGCAGAGCTAGCAAGCTAGCAACGAAAGCTAGTAAGATAGCAACACAAAGCTAGCAAACTAGCAACGCAAAGCTATCAAGCGAACAACGCAAAGCTATCAAGCTAGCAAAGAAAGCTAGCAAGATACCAACGCAAATCTAGCAAGCTAGCAACGGAAAGTTATCAAGCTAGAAACGCAAAGCTTGCAAGCTAGCAACGCACAGCTGGAAAGCTAGCAAGGAAAGCTTCTAATCTAGCAAAGCAAAGCCAGCCAGCTAGCAACCAAAAGTTAACAAGCTATCAAGCTTGCAACGGAAAGCTAGCAACGCAAAGCTAGCAAGCAAAATACGCAAAGCAAGCAAGCAAGGTAGCAACGCAAAGCTGTCAAGATAGCAATGCAAATCTAAAGCTTGCAACGTAAATCTAGCAAAATAATAACGTACAGCTTTCAAGCTAGCAAAGCAAAGCTAGCAAGCTAACAAACCAAAGCAAGCAAGCTAGCAACCCAAAGTTAGCAAACTAGCAACGAACAGCTAGCAAGCTAGCCACGCAAATCTAGCAAGACAGATACGCAAAGCAAGCAAGCAAGCAAGCAATTTAGCAACGAAACCTAACATGACCCCATCGAATATCTAGCAAGCTAGTAACGCAAAATTAACAAGCTAGCAACGCAAATCTAGGAAGATAGGAATGCAAAGCTAGCAAGATAGCTACGCAAAATTAGCAAGGTAACAACGCAAAGCTAGCAAGCTCGTAACGCAAAGCTAGCAAGATAAAAAGTAAAGCTAGCAAGATAGCAACAAAAATCTAGCAACTAGAAAGCTAGCAGCTGAAAGCTAGCAAGCTAGCAAAGAGAAGATTATAAAATATCAACGCAAAGCTAGCAAGCTAGCAACGCAAAGTTAGCAAGATATCAATGATAAACTAGAAATTTAGTAAGCTAACATAGCAAAGCTAGCAAGCGAGGAACGCAAAGCTAGCAAGATCGCAACGCAAAGATAGATTGATAATAACGCTAAGCTAGCAATCTAGCAACGAAAAGATAGCAAGCTACCAACGCAAACTAAAAAGCTAGCAAACCAAAACTAGCAAGCTAGCAATGCAAATTTAGCAAGCTCTCGACTCATAGCTAGCAAGAAAGACACGCAAAGTAATCAAGAAAACAAGTAAGCAAGTAACCAAAACAATCAAGAGAGCAACGCAATGCTAGCAAGATAGCAACGCAAACCTAGCAAGCTTGAATTGAAAAGATAGCAAGCTAGCAACGCAAAGCAAGCAAGCTACAATCGCAAATCTAGCAAGCTAGCAACGCAAAGCTAGCAAGCTAGCAACACCAAGCTATCAAGCTAGTAACGCAAAGCTAGGAAGTTAGCAACGAAAAGCTAGAAAGCTAGCAACGAAAAGCTAGGAAGCAAGCAACGCAAAGCTAGCAAGCTAGCATCGAAAAAGCTAGCAAGAAAAATACGCAAAGAAAGCAAGCAAGACAGCAAAGCATAGCTATTTAAAATAGCAAAGCAAATTATCAAGCTAGAAAAGCAATGCTAGCAGGCTATTAACGAAAAGCTAGCAAGTTAGCAACGCAAATTTAGCAAGCTAGAAACGCACACCTGGCAAGCTAGCAACGCAAAGCTGGCAAGCTAACAAAGCACAGCTGGAAATCTAGAGACGTAAAGCTAGCAAGCTAGCAAGATAGCGACGCAAAGCTATCAAGCTAGCAACGCAAATGTAGCAAGAAACATCGAAAAGCAAGCAAGCTAGCCACGCAAATCTAGCAAGCAAAATACGCAAAGCAAGCAAGCAAGCAAATCAAAGGTATCAAGCTAGCAACTCAAACCTAGCAATCTAGCAAAGCAACGCTAGCAAGCTAACCACGCAAGTCTAGCAAGCAAGAAACGCAAAGCAAGCAAGCAAGCAACGAAAATCTAGCAAGCTAGAAACGCATAGCAAGCAAACTAGAAACGCAAATCTAGTAAGATAACAACGGAAAGATAGCACGCTAGAAAAGAAAAGCTTGCAATCTAGAAACGCAAAGCAGGCAAGCTATCATCGCCGAGCTTGCAAGATAGTAACGCAAAGCTGGCAATATAGCAACGCAAAATTAGCAAACTAGCAACGCATATCTAGCAAGCTAACAATCTAGAAACGGAAATCTAGCAAGCTAGCAACGCAAAGCTAGGAAACTAGCAAAGCAAAGCTAGCAAGCTAGCAACGCAGAAGCTAGCAAGCTACCAACTTAAAGCTAGGAAGATAGCAAAGCAAATCTAGCAAATTTGCAAGCTCGCAAGGTAGCAACGCAAACCTAGGAAGTTNGAACTAGCAAGATAGCAAAGCAAATCTAGCAAATTAGCAAGCTCGCAATGTAGCAACGCAAACCTAGGAAGTTAACAAAGCAAATCTAGAAAGCTAGCAACACAAAGCTAGCAAGTTGAAACGCAAAGTTAGGAAGATAGCAACGAAAAACTAGCAAACTAGCATCGCAATGTTAGCAAGCGCGCAACGCAAATTTAGCAAGCTAGCAACGCAATGCTAGCAAGATAGCAACGCAAACGTGGCAAGCAATCAACGCAATGATAGCAAGCTAGCAACGCATAGCTTTCAAGCTAGCATCGCAAATCTAACAAGCAAGATACCAAAGCCAGCAAGCAAGCAATACATAATTATCAATATAGAAACGCAAAGCTATCAAGCTAGCAACGCAAATCTAGCAAGTAAGAAACGCAAAGTTAGCAAGCTTGTAACGCAAAGTTGGAAAGGTAACAAAGCAAAGCTGGCAAGCTGGCAACTCAAACCTGGCAAGCTAGCAAGAAAGAAACGGAAAGCTAGCACGTTTGCAACGCAAAGCTTCAAGCTAGCAACGCCAAGCTATCAAGAAACATCGCAAGCCTAGCAAACTAAAACGCATAGCTAGCAAGCTAGCAACGCAAAATTACCAACCTAACAACGCAAAGCTAGCAAGCAAGCAACGCAAAGCAAGCAACCTAGCAAGATAGCCACGGGGAGCTAGCAAGCTACGAAAGCAAAGCTAGCAAGCTAGCAATGCACAGCAGGCAAGCTAGCAACGAGGAGATGGCAAGCTAAGATAGCAAAGCTTTCAAGCTAATAAAGCAAAGCTAACAAGCTACCAACGCAAAGTTAGCAAGTTAGCAACGCATATTTAGCAAGCTAAGAGCAAGCAACGGAAAGCTAGCAAGCTAGAAACGCAAAGCTACGAAGATAGCAACGCAAATCTAGCAAGATAACAAGCTATAAACTCAAAGATAGCAAGCTAGAAACGCAAAGCTAGAAAGCTAAGAACGCAAATCGAGCAAGCTAACAACGCAAATCTAGCAACCTAGCAAGCAAGCTAACAACTCAAATCAAGGAAGTATGCAATGCAAAGCTAGCAAGCTTGCAACGTAAAAGTTAGCAAGCTAGTAAAGCAAACTAGGAAGCTAGCAACGCAAATTTAGCTAGCTAGAAAAAAAGGTTGCAAACTAGAAACGCAAAGCACGCAAGATATCAACGTATCCCTGGCAAGTTAGCAACGCATTACAGGCAAGCTAGCAACGAAAAGCTAACAAGCAAGCAACGCATATCTACCAAGCTACCATGCTAGAAACGGAAATCTAGCAAGCTAGCAAAGCAAAGCTAGAAACCTAGCAACTCAAAGCTAGCAAGCTAGGAAAGCAAAGCTAGCAAGCTAGCAACGCAAAACTAGGAAGCTAGCAATGCAAATCTAGCAAGCTTACAAGCTAGCAAACTAGCAACGCAAAAGCAGGAAATTAGCAAAGCAAATCTAGCAAGCTAGCAATACAAAGCTAGCAAATTAGCAACGCAAAGCTAGAAAGATAGCAACGCAAAAAGCCAGCAAACTAGCAACACAAATTTAGCAAGCGAACAACGCCAAGGTAGCGAGATAGCAACGCAAAGCTAGCAAGCTAGTAACGCCAAGCTAGCAAGCTAGCAAAGCAATGCTAGCAAGCTAGAAACGCAAAGCTAGCAAGCTAGCAACGCAAATCTAGCAAGCTAGCATCGCAAAGCCAACAAGCAGAATACGCAAAGCAAGCAAGCAAGCAAATCATATTGATCAAGAGAGCATCGCAAAGATATCAATCTAACAACGGAAAGCTAGCAAGCTCTCAACGCAAAGCTAGCAATTGAACAACGCAAATTTCGCAATCTAGTAACTCAAAGCTGGAAAGATAGCAACGCAAAGCTGGCAAGTAACAAAGCACTACTGGCAAGCTAACAATGAAAGCTGGCTAGCTAGCAAGCAAGCAACGCAAAGCTAGCAATCTAGCAACGCAAAGCTAGCAAGGTAGCAACGCAAATCTTGCAATCTAGCATGCTAGCAACCAAAACTAACAAGCTAGGAACGCAAAGTTTCAAGATAGCAACGCCAAGATAGCAAGCTTGCAACGCAAATCTAGCAAGCTAGCAACGCAAAGATTTAAGCTAGCAAAACAAAGCTACCAAGCTAGCAACGCAAAACTAGCAAGCTAGAAACTCAAAGGTAGCAAGCTAGCAAGTTAGCAACGCAAAGCTAGCAAGTAAGCAACGCAAAGCTAGCAACCTAGCAACGCAAAACTAGGAAGATAACAACGCAAAGCTAGCAAGCTAGCAAAGCAAATCTAGCAATCTAGCATTCTAGCAACGAAAAGCTAACAAGCTAGCAACGCAAAGTTAGCAAACTAACAACGCCAATCTAGCAAGCTAGCAACGAAATGTTGTAAGGTAGCAAAAAAACTACCAAGCTAGCAACCAAACTAGCAAACTAGCAAATCAAATCAAGCAAGCTAGTAAGCTAGCGCCGGAAACCTAGCAAGCTAAAAACGCAAAGCTAGCAAGATAGCAACGCACAGCCGGCAAGGTAGCAAAGCAGAACTGGCAAAGTAGCAACGCAAATCTGACAAGCTAGGATAGCAATTCTTGCAAGCTAGGAAAGCAAAGCTAACAAGCTAGCAAAGCAAATCTAGCAAGCTAGCAAAGCAAAGCTAGCAAGCTAACAACCCAAAGTTAGCAAGATAGCAACGCATATCAAGAAAGCTAAGAAACAACACAACGGAAAGCTATCAAGCTAGCAACTCAAAGTTAGAAAGCGAGGAACGCAAAACCTGCAAGCTAACAACACAAATCTAGCAAGATAGCAATCAAGCTAACACCTCAAACTAGGAAGTATGCAATGCAAAGCTAGCAAGCTAGCAACGCAAAACTAGAAAGCTTGCAACGCATATCTAGCAAGCTACCAAGCTAGAAGCGGAAATCTAGCAAGCCAGCAACGCAAAGCTAGAAAGCTATCAAAGCAAAGCTAGCAAGCTAGCAACGCAAAGCTAGCAATCTAGCGACATAAATCTAGCAAGCTAGCAAAGCAAAACGAGCAAGCTAGCAACGCAAAACTAGCAATCTAACAACGCAAATGTAGCAAGCTTTCAACCTAGCAAACTAGCAACGCAAAGGCAGGAAGTTAGCAACGCAAAGCTAGCAAGCTATCAACACAAAGATAGCAAACTAGCAACGCAAAGCTAGAAAGATAGCAACGCAATGCTAGGAAGCTAGCAACGCAATGCTAGCAAGCTAGGAACGCAATGCTAGCAAGTTGTATCGCAAAGCTAGCAAGCTAGCAACGCAAATCTAGCAAGCTAGGATCGCAAAGTTAATATGTAAGATACGTAAAGAAGCAAGGAAACAAGCAACGCATAGTTATCAAGATAGCATCGCAAAACTATCAAGATAGCAACGCAAAGCTAGAAAGCTCTCAACGCAATACAAGCAAGTTAGCAACGCAAAGATCGCAAGATAGTAACGCAAAGCTGGCAAACTAACATAGCACAGCTAGCAAGCTAGCAACGAAAAGCCGGCTAGCTTGCAAGCAAGCAACGCAAAAATAGCAATCTAGCAACGCCAAGCTAGCAAGCTAGCAACGCAAATCTTGCACTCTAGCAATCTAGCAACGAAAGTCTTACAAGATAACAACGCAAATTTCAAGGTAGTAACTCCAAGCTAGCAAGCTAGCAACGCCAAGCTAGCCAGCTAGCAACGCAAATCGAGCAAGATAAAAATTGGAAATTTAGCAAGCTAGAACCAAAGCTAGCAAGCTAGCGACGCAAATCGACCAAAAGGGCAACGCAAAACTAGCAAGTTAGAAACTCAATGCTAGCAAGCTAGCCAGTTAGCAACTCAAAGCTAGCAAGATAGAAACGCAAAACTAGGAAGTTAACAACGCAAAGCTAGCAAGCTAGAAACGCAAATCTAGCAATTAACATGCTAGCAACGAAAAGTTTACAAGCTAGAAAGTCAAAGATAACAAGGTAGGAACGCCAAGCTAACAATCTAGCAACGCAAAGTTAGCAAGCTAGCAACGCAAAACTATTAAGCTAGCAAAACAATGCTACCTAGATAGCAACGCAAATCTAGCAAGCTAGCAACTCAAATGAAGCAAGCTAGCAAGCTAGGAACGAAAACTTAACAAGCTAACAACGCAAATTTAGCAAGCTAGCAACGCAAAGCTGGCAAGCTAGAAACGCACAGCTGGCAATCTAGCAACGCAATGCTGCCAGGCTAGCAACGCAAAGCCAGCAAGCAAGCAACAAGAAGCTAGCTACTAGCAAGCTAGCAACGGAAAACTAGCAACGAATAGCTAAGAAGCTAGCAACGCAAAGCTAGGAAGCTAGCAACATAAAGCTAGCATGCTAGCAACGCAAAGCTAGCTAGCTAGCTAGCAACGCAAAGTTAGGAAGCTTGCAACACAATGCTAGCAAGCTAGCAACTCAAAGCTAGCAACTTAGCAACGAAAAGGTAGAGAGCTAGAAACGGATAGCAGCAAGCTAGCCAAGCAGAGCTAGCAAGCTAGCAAAGCAAAACTAGGAATCTAGCAACCAAAAGCTAGCAAGATGGCAACGAAAAGCTACCAAAAGTGCAAAGCAAAACTAGCAAGCTTTAAACGCAAAGCAAGCAAGTTGGCAAGTTAGCAACGCAAAGCTTGAAACCTAGCAACGCAAAGCTTGAAACCTAGCAACGCAAAGCTAGGAAGTTAGCAACTTAAAGATAGCAAGCTAGTAACGCAAAGCTAGCAAGCTAGCAACGAAATGATAGTAAGATTGCAACGCAAACTAGCTAGATTGCAACTCAAATCTAGCAATCTAGCATTCTTGCAACGAAAATCTAACAAGCTAGCAACGCACAGCTAGCAAGCTAGCAACGCATACCTATCAAGCTAGCAACGCAAAGCTATCAAGATAACAACGCAAATCTACCAAGCTCGGAACGCAATGTTGCAAGCTAGCAAAGCATATCTAGCAAGTTACTAACCATCAGCAACGGGAATCTAGCAAGCTAACAACGCAAAGCAAGGAAGCTAGAAACGCAAAGCTAGCAAGCTAGTAATACAAAACTAGCTATCTAACAACGAAATTCAAGTAAGAAAGCAACGCAAAGCTAGCAAGTTAGCAACGAAAATCTAGCAATCAATCATGCTAGCAACGCAAAGCTAACAAGCTAGCAATGCAAAGCTAGCAAGCTAGCAACGCCAAGCTAACAAGGTAG
>NW_019731622.1:0-3084 GCF_002891405.2 Cryptotermes secundus
AGCAAAGCTAGCAACACAAACCTGGCCAGCTAACAACGCAAACTGTCAAGATATCAACTCAAAGCTGCCAAGCTATCAACGCAAAGCTGGTAAGCTTGAAACACAAATTTGACAAGCTAGAAAGGCAAAGCTGGCTAGGTAGCAACGCAAAGCTGGCAAGCTAGGAACAAAAATCTAGCAAGCTAGCAAGGTAGCAACGCAAAGCTAGCAAGCTAGCAAATGAAAACTAGCAAGCTAGCAACGCAAAGATAGTAAGATAGCAACGCAAACTAGCAAGAAATCAACGTAAATCGAGCAAGCTAGCAACGCAAAGCTAGCAAGCTAGCAACGCAAAGCTAGCAAGCTAGCAACGCAAAGCTTGCAAGCTACTTCGCATATCTAGCAATCTAGCAAACTAGCAACGCAAAGCAAGCAAGCTAGCAACGCAAAGGTAGCAAGCTACCAACGTAAAGATAGCAAGCTATAAACGCAAAGCTACCAAGCTAGGAACTCAAAGATAGCAAGTTAGCAACGCAAAATTAGCAAGCTAGCAACGCAAAGCCAGCAAGATGACATCGCAGAGCTATCAAGCTAGAAACGCAAATTTAGCAATATAGCAACGCAAATTTAGCAATCTAGCAAGCTAGCAACGCAAAGCTAGCAAGATAAAACGCATAGCTAGCAAGATCGCAACGGAAAGCTAGCAAGTTAGCAATGCAAATCAAGCAATCTAGCAACAAAAACAAGCAATCTAGGTACGAAATCTAGCAAGTGATAAACTCAAAGCATGGAGGCAAGCAACGCAAAATCTAGCAAGCTAGCAACGTAAAGCTGGCAAGGTACAACGCAAATCTAGCAAGTTAGCCACACAAATCAAGCAAGATCTTAACGCAAACCTGGCAAGCTAGCAACGCTAAGCTTACAAGCTAACAAAGCAAGGAAACCAAGCTAGCAACGCATAGATAGGAAGCTAGAACGCAAAGCTAGCAAGCTAGAAACGAAAGCTAGAAAGCATGAGACGCAAAGCAAACAAACAAGCAAGCAAAGCGAAGCAATCAAGCTAGAAAAATAAAAGCTAGCCAGCTTGCAACGCAAAGCTAGCAATCTAGCAACACATAGCTAGCAAGCTGGCAACGCAAAGCTAGCAAGATAGCAACGCCAAGCTGGCAAGCTAGCAACTCAATCCTGGCAAGCTAGCAACGCAAAGCTAGCAAGCTAGATACGCAAAGCAAGCAAGGTACAATCGTAAAGAGAGCAAGCTAGCAACGCAAAGCTACAAAGCTAGCAACGCAAAGCTGGCAAGGTAGTAACCAAAGCTAGCAAGCTAGCAACGCAAAACAAGCAAGATATCAACGCAAATCTAGCAAGCTAGCATCTAAAATCTAGCAATCTTACAAGCTATCAACTCAAAGCTAGCAAGCTAGCTACGCAAAGCTAGCAAGCTAACAATTCATAGCAAGTAAGCTAACAACGGAAAGCTAGCAAGGTAGCAACGAAAAGCTAGCAAGCGATACATGCAAATCTTACAAAGCTAGCAACACAATCCTGGTAAGCTAACAACGCAAACTAGCAAGCTATCAACGCAAAGCTGCCAAGCTATCAATGCAAAGCTGGTAAGCTGCCAACGAAAAGCTGAAACCTAGAAACTCTAAGCTGGCTAGGTAGCAACGCAAAACTGGCAGGCTACAAAAAAATCTAGCAAGCTAGCAACGCAAAGTTAGCAGCAAGAATTGCCTAGCAAGCAACGCAAAGTTAGCAATCTAGCAAATCAAAACTAGCAAGCTAGCAACGCAAAGCTAGCAAGCTAGATACGCAAAGCAAGCAAGGTACAATCGTAAAGAGAGCAAGCTAGCAACGCAAAGCTACAAAGCTAGCAACGCAAAGCTGGCAAGTTAGTAACCAAAGCTAGCAAGCTAGCAACGCAAAACAAGCAAGATATCAACGCAAATCTAGCAAGCTAGCATCTAAAATCTAGCAATCTTACAAGCTATCAACTCAAAGCTAGCAAGCTAGCTACGCAAAGCTAGCAAGTTAACAATTCATAGCAAGTAAGCTAACAACGGAAAGCTAGCAAGGTAGCAACGAAAAGCTAGCAAGCGATACATGCAAATCTTACAAAGCTAGCAACACAATCCTGGTAAGCTAACAACGCAAACTAGCAAGCTATCAACGCAAAGCGGCCAAGCTATCAATGCAAAGCTGGTAAGCTGCCAACGAAAAGCTGAAACCTAGAAACTCTAAGCTGGCTAGGTAGCAACGCAAAACTGGCAGGCTACAAAAAAATCTAGCAAGCTAGCAACGCAAAGTTAGCAGCAAGAATTGCCTAGCAAGCAACGCAAAGTTAGCAATCTAGCAAATCAAAACTAGCAAGCTAGCAACGCAAAGCTAGCAAGCTAGCAACGCAAGCTAGCAAGATAGCAACGTAAATCTAACAAGCTAGCAACGCAAAATTAGCAAGCTACCATGCAATGCAAAGCTAGAAAGCTAGCAACTCAAAACTATCAAGCTAGCAACGGAAAGCTATCAAGGTAGCAACGCATAGCTATCAAGCCAGCCTCGCAAATCTAGAAAGTTAGCAAGGCAAACTGGCCAGCTAGCAACCCAAAGCTTCTAAGCTACTAACGCAAAGCTACCAAGCTAGCAACGCAAAGCTAGCAAGTTAGTAACGCAAAGCTAGCAAGCTAGCAACGCAAAACAAGAAAGATAGCAACGCAAAACTAGCAAGATAACATCGCAAATATAGCAATTTTACAAGCTATCAACTCAAAGCTAGTAAGCTAGCTACGCAAAGCTAGCAAGCTAACAATTCATAGCTAGTAAGCTAACAAAGGAAAGCTAGCAAGATTGCAACGAAAAGCTAGCAAGCTAGACATGAAAATCTTACAAAGCTAGCCACACAAACCTGGAAAGCTAACAACGCAAACTAGCAAGATATCAACGCAAAGCAGGCAATCTATCAATTCAAGGCTGGTAAGCTGGCAACGCAAAGCTGAAAAGCTAGAAACGCTAAGCTGGCTAGGTAGCAACGCAAAGCTGGCAGGCTAGCAACAAAAATCTGGCAAACTAGCAAGTTAGCAACGCAAAGCTAGCAAGCTAGCAAATCAA
>NW_019731623.1:0-1478 GCF_002891405.2 Cryptotermes secundus
ATAACTTTCAACCAGCTGCAAAAGAACCCGTTAACTCTGAAACTGTCATTTCTTCGCCAGAACAGAACATACCTGCTTCTCCCCCTCCCCCCGGGGCAGGGGAAGAGCCTAAGTCAGATTCTTCGGTCGCCCAAAATTCTCGGCACTCTGCCCCCAAGTTGTCCAGAACAAAGGGACAAACTCGTACCCAGCAACAAGACACAACACACCCGCGGGAGGAACACAGTCACATTTCTTCTGACCAAAATTTATTGCAATCGGCAGATGCATCAGCAGGGCCATCAGCCTCCGAGACAGAGACTAGGTAACTCGTACACCGAAAGGGAATTTGTCAATTGTGTTCGGGCTTTCAACCCAAACTTTACCTTTCAGTGCCTTCTGCAAACAATGTCAGTCATGCTCCTGCAATTTATGCAGCACCCATATGAGAGTGCCCTCCCGGTCATATTCAGTAACTTCCTAGTCAACCTCCTAGGTCTTCCACATAATGGGTAAGTCCTCACACACCGATATCTTATTCTGGAATTGCAGGGGCATTAAATCGAAAAAATACGAGTTCACAAATTACCTGGAAGCCAATAACATACCCATAGCACTAATAAGTGAAACGCACTTACAGCCATCCACGAAATTTAAATGTCCGAACTACATAACGTACAGGACTGACAGGCTAAACCAGCGGGGTGGCGGAACAGCCATTCTAATACGTCAGGATTTGAAACACTCAGAAATTCTCCTTCNGAAATTCTCGTTCCTCGCTTACAACATATGGAAGCTAAAGCTATTCAACTCAACATTAATAAGGAATCCATAGTATTAATTTCGGTCTACAATCCGCCAGGAAAAATAACAGAACGTGACTTAGACCTCCTCATTGCAACCGGGCACAAGGTAATACTTGCAGGCGATTTCAACGCCAAGCACGTAACATGGCGCGCTAGACAGAATAACGCGGCGGGACAATCCCTTTTAAATCATTATTACAAAAATAATTACATAATTTCCGCTCCGTCACAGCCTACGCATTTTCCAGACAGAAACCCTGCAGGGGCGGAAATACTTGACTTTGCCATCCTCAGTAACGTACTGTCACGTCACTCTGTACGCACCCTAGGCAGCCTCTCCACATCCGATCACAACCCCGTCTTATTGACCATACGTGGGCCAGTAGAACCTGACGAAATTAAACAAAATTTTATCTACCGGGAAGCGAACTGGGAACTTTTTCAAAATTACTTAGTAAACAATCTGAATACTCAGTGCCTAGAAGGGAACTGCTCAAAGAGCGAGATTGATGTAGCGGTTAAGCACCTTACAGACATCCTCAACAGAGCCACTCTCTATGCTGTACCGTTAAGAAGGAAAACTTTCAAATCAATGCAGATTGCAGCCTCCACTCGTGTGCTCATTCAAAAGAGGAACAGGCTTCGGTCGCAATGACAAAGAACCCGTGATATTACTCTTCGCCCTCTCATTAA
>NW_019731624.1:0-330 GCF_002891405.2 Cryptotermes secundus
TAGCTAGCTACAAAAACAAATCTAGCAAGCTAGCAACGGCAAGCTTGCAAGATAGCAACGCAATCCTATCAAGATAGAAACACATATCCAGAAAGCTAGCAACGCATGTCAACAAAGATAGCAAAGCAAAGCTAGCAAGCTAGCAACGCAAAGCTAGCAAGCTAGCAACGGAAAGCTAGCAAGGTAGCAACGCAAAGCTAGCAACCTAGCCACGGAAATATAGCAAGCTAGCAAAGCAAAGCTGGAATGATAGCAGCGCAAAATAGCAAGTTAGAAACGCAAAGCTAGCAAGCTAGCAAAGCAAAGCTGGAAACCAACGACGCAAACCTG
>NW_019731624.1:659-8219 GCF_002891405.2 Cryptotermes secundus
AAAGCTAGCAAGCTAGCACCGCAAATGTAGCAAACTAGCAACGCAAAGCTAGCAAGTTAGCAACGCATATATATCAGATAACAAGCTAGCAACGGAAAGCTAGCAAACTAGCAAAGCAAAGCTGGTAAGCTAGTAACGCAAAGCTGGCAAACTAGCAACGCATAGCTTGAAGCTAACAACGCAAACTGGCATTCTAGAAACGCAAAGAAAAGAAAATAGCAACGCAAAGCTGGCAAGCTAGCAACGCAATGTTTGCAAGATAGCAACGCAAAGCTAGCAAGCTAGCAACAAATATCTAAAAAGCTAGCAAGATAGGAACGGAAAGCTAGCAAGCCAGAAAAGCAAATCTATCAAGCTAGCAACGTAAATGTGGCAAGCTAGCAACGCAAAGTTATCAAGCTAGCAAAGCAAACCTAGCAAGCCTAGCAAAGAAAAGCTAGCAAGCTACCAACGCAAAGCTAGCAAGCAAGCAACGCAATGCTGGCAAGCTAGCAACGCAAAGCTGGAAAGCTAGCACATCACAGCTAGCAAGCTAGCAAAGGAAAGCTAGCAAACTAGGAACAAGAAGCTAGGAAGCTAGTAACGCAAAGATAGCAAGCTAGCAACGCCAAACTAGCAAGCTTGCAAGGCAAAGAGAGCAAGCTAATAACGCAAAGCAATTAAGCGAGAAGGCGAATCTAGCAAATTAGCAACGCAAAGCTAGCAAGCAAGCAACGCAAAGCTACCAAGCTAATAACGCCAAGCTAGCAAATTTGCTACGCAAACATATAAAATTGGCAACGCAAAGCCTGCAAGCTAGCAATGCAAGGCTACCAAACTAGAAGAGCAAAGCTAGCAAGCTAGCAACGCAAAGCTAGCAAGATACCAATGCAAAGCAAGGAAGCTACAAATGCAATGCTAGCAAGCAAGAAACGCTAAAGCGGGCAAGCAAGCAAGCAAACAACGCAAAACTAGCAAGATAGCAACTCAAAGATAGCAAGCTAGCAACGTAAATTTAGCAAGCTAGCTACGGAAAACTAGCAAGCTAGCAACTCAAAGATAGCAAGCTAGCAAAACAAAGGTAGCAAGCTAGCAACGCAAAGTTAGCAAACTAGAAATCAAAAGCTAGCAAGCTACCAACGCAAATCTAGCAAGCTGAGAACGCAAAGCTGGCAAGCTAACAACAATAAGCTGGCAAGCTAGCAACGCACTGCTGGCAAGCTAGCAACGCACAGCTGGCAAGATAGCCTTGCAAAGCTGGCAAGCTAGCAACACAAAGCTAGAATGCTAGCAAAGACAAGATATCAAGCTAGAATGGCAAATTAAGCAAGCTAGCAAAGCAAAGCTAGCAAGCTAGCAACGCAAAGCAAGGAAGCTACCAACGGAAACCTATCAACCTAGCAATTTGCAAAGCTGGCAAGCTTGCAAAGCAAAGTTAGCAAGCTAGCAGCGCAAAGCTAGCAAGCTAGCAACGCAAAGATAGCAAGCTAGAAAGCACATCTAGCATGCTAGCAACGCAAAGCTAGCAAGCTAGGAACAAAAGTTACCAAGCTAGGAACTCCAAATAATCAAGCTATCATCGCAATGCTAATAAGTTAGCAACCCAATGCAACAAGATAGCAACGCAAAGCTATCAATCTAGCAAAGCAAATCTACCAATCCATCAAGCTAGCAACGAAATGCTAGCTACCTAAAAACGCAAAGTTAGCAAGCTAGAAACGCCCAGCTAGCAAGGTAACAAAGAACACCTATCAAGCTGGCAAGGCGAAGTTAGCAAGCTTGCAAAGCAAGGCTATCAAGTTAGCAACGCAAAGCTAGTAAGGTAGCAACGGAAATCTAGCAAGGTAGCAACGAAAATCTAGAAAGGTAGCAACGAAAAAATAGCAAGCAAGCCACGAAAATCTAGCAAGCAGCAACGCAAAGCTGGCATGATAGCAGCGGAAACTAGCAAGCTAGCAACGCAAATCTAGTAAGCTATCAACGCACGGCTGGCAAGATAGCAACGCAAAGCTGGCTAGCTATCAACGCAAAGGAGGCAAGCTAGCAAGGCAAAGCTGGCAAGCTAGCAACGCATACCTAGCAAACTAGCAACGGGAAGCTAGCTAGCTAGCAACGAAAATCTAGCAAGCTAGAAACGCAAAGATAGCAAGCTAGCAACGCAAAGCATGCAAGCTAGAAAGCAAATCTAGGAAGCTAGCAACACATATTTACCATGCAAGCAACTAAAAGCTACCAAGCAAGCAACGCAAACTAGCAAGATAGCAACGCAAACAAGCCAGCTAGCAACGCAAATCAAACAAGCTAGCAAAGCAAAAGTACCAAGCTAGCAACGCAAATCTAGCAAGCTAGCAACGCAAAACTATCAAGATAGCAACTCAAATCTAGCAATCTAGCAAGCTAGCAACTCAAAGTTAGCAAGCTAGCAACGCCAAGATAAAAAGGTAGGAACGCAAAACTAGCAAGCTAGCAACGATAAGCTAGCAAGCTTGTAACATATATATAGCAAGATAGCAAAAGAGATTTAGCAAGCTAGAAAAGCAAAGCTGGCAAGCTAGCAACGCAAAGCTGACAACCTAGCAACGCAAAGCTATCAAGCTAACAACGCAATGGTAGCAAGATAACAACGCAAAGCTATCAAGTTAACAAAGAATATCAAGCAATCTATCAAGCTAGCAACGCAAAGATAGCTAGCTACAAACACAAAGCTAGCAAGCTAGCAAGATAGCAACGCAATCCTATCAAGCTAGAAACGCAAAGCTAGCAAGCCAGCAACGCATGTCAACCAAGCTAGCAAAGCAAAGCTAGCAAGCTAGTAACGCAAAGCTTCAAACTAGCAACGGAAACTAGCAAAGTAGCAAAGCAAAGCTAGCAAGCTAGCCACACAAATCTAGCAAGCTAGCAAAGAAAACCTGGCAAGCTAGCAACGCAAACTGGCAAGCAAGCAAAACAAATTTGTCATGCTAGCAACGCAAATCTGGCAAGCTAGCACGCATAAGTAGCAAGATAGCAAGCTAGCAACGCAAAGCTAGCTATCTAGCAAAGCAAAGCTAGCAAGCTAGCAACGCCAAGCTAGCAAGATCGCAAAGTATACCTATCAAGCTGACAACGCAAATCTAGCAAGCTAGCAAAGCAAGGTTACCAAGCTAGCTACGCAAAGCTAGCAAGTTAGTAAAGCAAATCTAGCAACCTAGCAACGCAAAGCTAGCAAGCAAGAAACGGAAAGCAAGGAAGCAAGCAACGCAAAGCTAGCAAGCTAGCAACGCAAAGCTAGCAAGCTAGCAACGCAAAGCTAGCAAGCTAGCAACGAAAAGCTAGCAAGGTAGCAATGCAAAACTACCAAGATAGCAACGCAAATCTAGCAAGTAAGCAACGCAAAGCTATCAATGTAACAACGCAAATCTAGTAATCTAACAAGCTAGCAACTCAAAGCTTGCTAGCTAGCAACGCCAAGATAGCAAGCTAGACGCGCAAAGCTAGCAAGCTAGCAACGCAATGCTACCAAGCTAGCAACGCAAAGCTAGTAAGCTAGCAAAGCAAGGCTGGCAAGCTATCAACGCAAAGATGGCAACCTATCAACTCAAAGCTAGCAAGCTAGCAACGCAAAGGTAGAAAGATAGCAACGCAAAGTTAGCAAGATAGCAACGCAATGCTATCAAGTTAACTAAGCATATGTAACAATCTAACAAGCTAGCAACGCAAAGCTAGCTAACTAGAAAAACAAACTAGCAAGCTAGCAAAGCCAAATTAGCAAGATAGCAACGCAATCCTATCAAGCTAGAAAAGCATATCTAGCAAGCTAGCAACTCATGTGAAACAAGATGGCAAATGAAAGCTAGCAGCTAGCAACGCAAAGCTAGCAAGCTAGCAACGGTAAGCTAGCAAGGTAGCAACGCAAAGCTAGCAAACTAGCCACGCAAATTTAGCAAGCTAGCAAAATAAAGCTGGCAAGCTAACAAGGCATATTAGCAAGCCAACAACACGAAATTGGCAAGCTAGCAACGCAAAGCTGGCAAGCTAGCAACGCATATCTAGCAAGATAGCAAGCTAGCAACGCAAAGCTAGCTATCTAGCAACGAAAAGCTAGCAAGATAGCAACGCCTAGCAAGAAAGATCGAAACGCAAACCTATCAAGCTGGCAACGCAAAGCTAGCAAGCTAGCAAAGTATGGCTACCAAGCTAGCTATGCAAAGCTAGCAAGCTAGCAAAGCAAATCTAGCAACCTAGAAACGCAAAACTAGCAAGCAAGAAACGCAAAGGAAGCAAATAAACAACGCAAAGCTAGCAAGCTAGCAACGCAATGCTAGCAAGCTAGCATCGCAAATGTAGCAAGCTAGCAACGGAAAGCTAGCATGGTAGCAAAGCAAAGCTAGCAGGATAGCAACGCAAATCTAGCAAGCTAGCAACAGAAAGCTAGCAAACCAGCAACGCAAACGTAGCAATTATAGCCACGCAAATCTAGCAAAATAGCCACACAAAACATGCAAGCTAACAACGGAAAGCTGGCAAGCTAGCAACGCAAACTGGCAAGCTATGAACGCAAAGCTACCAAGCTAGCAATGCAAAATTACAAAACTAGCAACGCAGTGCTAGCTAGCTAGCAACGCAAAGCTGGTAAGCTAGCAACACACAGCTAGCAATCTAGCAACGAAATCTAGCAAGCAAAAAACGCAAAGCAAGCAAGCAAGCAAAGAAAAACTAGCAAACTAGCAACGCAAAACTTATAAGTTTGCAAAGGAAAGATAGCAAGCTAGCAACTCAAAGCTAGCAAACTAACAACCAATAGTTAGCAAGCTTGCAACACATATCTAGCAAGATAGCAAGCAAGAAAAGGAGAGCTAGCAAGCTAGCAAAGCAAAGCTGGCAAGCTAGGGACGAAAACCTGGCAACCTAGCAGCGCAAACTAGCAAGCAAGCAACGAAAATGTAGCAAGATAGCAACGCAAAGTTAGCAAGATAGCAACGCAAAACTATCAAGGTAACAAAGCATATCTAACAATCTAGAAAACTAGCAACGCAAAGCTAGCTAGCTAGAAACACAAAGCAAGCAAGCTAGCAACGTCAAGCTAGCAATATAGCAACGCAATCCTATCAAGCTAGAAACGCAAAGCTAGCAAGCTAGCAACGACAGGCTAACAAGGTAGCAAACCAAACCTAACAAGCTGGCAACGCAAACCTAGCCAGCTAGAAACGCAAGGCTATCAAGCTAGCTAAGCAAAGCTAGCAAGCTAGCAACGAAAACCTAGCAAACTAGCAACGGAAAGCTAGCATGGTAGCATCGTAAAATTAGCAAGTATGCCACGAAAATCCAGCAAGCTAGGAACACAAAGCTGGCATGATAGCACGGCAAAATGTCAATCTAGAAAAGCAAAGCTAGCTAGCTAGCAACGCAAAGCTAGCAAGCTAGCAAAGCAAAGGTGGCAAGCTAGCAACGCAAAATGGCAAGCCAGAAACACAAATTTGGCAAGCTAGCAACGCAAAGCTTTCAAGCTAGCAACGCAAATCTGGCAAGGTAGCGACGCAAAGCTTGCAAGATAGCAATGAAATGGTACAACCTAGCAAGGCAAAGCTGGCAAGCTAGCAACGCATATCTAGCAAGCAAGGAAAGGAAGCTAGCAAGCTTGCAACTCAAATCTAGCAAAACTAGCAACGCAAAGATAGCAAGCTAGAAACGCAAACAAGCTAGCAACGCAAAGCAAGCAAGCTAGAACGCAAAGCTAACAAGCTAGCAACGCAAAGCTAACAATCTAGCAATGCAAAACTACCAAGCTAGCAACGCAAACTACCAAGCTAGCAACGCAAATCTAGCAAGATAGCAACCAAAATCTAGCACTCAAGCAAGCTAGCAAATCAAAGCTAGCAAGATAGCAATCTACATAAAGAAAGCTACCAAGCTAGCAAAGCAAATCTGGCAAGCAAGCAACGCAAAGCTTGCAAGCTAGCAACGAATACATAGAAAGCTAAAAACGCAAAGCAAGCAAGCTAGCAACGCAAGTCTAGCAAGCTAGCAAGCTAGCAACGGAAAGCTAGCAAGCTAGACACGCAAAGCTAGAAAGATAGAAAAGCAAATCTAGCAAGCTAGCAACGCAAAGATAGCAAGCTAGCAACTTAAAGCTAGCAAGTTTGCAACGAAAAGTTAGCAAGCTACCAACGCAAAGATAGGAAGTTAGCATCGCAAACCTACCAAGCTTGCAACGCAAAGCTAGCAAGCTAGGAACGCAAACCTAGCAAGCTAGCAACGCAATGCTAGCAAGCTAGCAATGCAAAGCTGGCTAGCTTTCAACGCAAAGGAGGCAAGCTAGCAAGGCAAAGCTGACAAGCTAGCAACGCAAAGCTAGCAAGCTAGCAACGGAAAGCTAGCAAGCTAGACACGCAAAGCTAGAAAGATAGAAAAGCAAATCTAGCAAGCTAGCAACGCAATGCTAGCAAGCTAGCAATGCAAAGCTGGCTAGCTTTCAACGCAAAGGAGGCAAGCTAGCAAGGCAAAGCTGACAAGCTAGCAACGCAAAGCTAGCAAGCTAACAAAGCAAAACTACCCAGCTAGCAACGCCAAGATGACAAGGTAGGAACGCAAACCTAGCAAGCTAGCAACGCAATGCTAGCAAGCTAGCAATGCAAAGCTATCAATGTAGCAACGCAAATCTAGCAATCTAGCAAACTAGCAACTCAAAGCTAGCAAGGTAGCAACGCCAAGATGACAAGGTAGGAACGCAAAGCTAGCAAGCTAGCAACGCAATGCTAGCAAGCTAGCAAAGCAAAACTAGTAAGCTAACGAAGCAAAGCTGGCAAGCTAGGAACGAAAAGATGGCAAACTAGCAAACGCAAAGCTAGCAAGCTAGCAACGCAAAAGTAGCAAGATAGCAACGCAAAGTTAGCAAGATAGCAACGCAAAGCTATCAAGTTAACAAAGCATATCTAGCCATCTAGCAAGCTAGCTACCCAATGCTAGCTTGCTAGAAACACAAAGCTAGCAAGCTAGCAACGACTAGCTAGCAAGATAGCATCGCAATCCTATCAAGCTAGAAACGCATATCTAGCAAGCTAGCAACGCATGTCAACCAAGATAGAAAAGCAAAGCTAACAAGCTAGCAACGGAAAGCTAGCAAGGTAGCAACGCAAATTTAGCAAGCTAGCAAAGCAAAGCTGGCAAGCTAGCAACGCAAACTAGCAAGCCAGGAACACAAAGTTAAATAGCTAGCAACGCAAAGCTAGCTATCTAGCAACGTAATGCTAGCAAGCTAGCAAAGCCAAGCTAGCAAGATCGCAATGCAAACCAATCAAGCTGGCAACGCAAAGCTAGCAAGCTAGCAAAGCAAGGCTACCAAGCTATCTACGATAAGCTAGCAAGCTAGCAAAGCAAATCTAGCAATCTAGGAACGCAAAGCTAGCAAGCAAGAAACGCAAAGCGAGCAAGCAACAACGCAAAGCTAGCAAGCTAGCAACACAAAACTTGCAAGCTAGCATCGCAAAGCTCGCAAGCTAGCAAAGGAAAGCTAGCAAGGGTGCAATGCAAAGCTAGCAAGATAGCCACGCAAATCAAGCCATCTAGCAACGGAAAGCTAGCAAGGCAGCAACGAAATGCTAA
>NW_019731625.1:0-2348 GCF_002891405.2 Cryptotermes secundus
GGCAAGCAAGCAAATCTAAGCTGGCAAGCAAGCAACGCATATCTAACAGGCAAAAAGTTTGCAACGCCAAGCTAGCAAGGTAGCAACGCAAAATTATCAAGCTGGCAACACAAACTAGCAAGTAAAAACCCAAGGCTACCAAGCCAGAAACCCAAAGCTACCAAGCTAGCAACGCAAAACTACCAAGCTAGCAAAGCAAAGCTAGCAAGCTAGCAACGCAGAGCAAGCAAGCAACGCAAAGCTAGCAAGCTAGCAACACATAACTATCAAGCTAGCAACCCAAAGCTAGGAAGCTAAAAACGGAAAGCTAGCAAGGTAGCAACGCAAAGCTGGCAAGCTAGCAACGCAAACTGGCAAGCTAGCAACGCAAAGCTGGCAAGCTAGCAACACAAAGCTGGCAATCTAGCAACACAAAGCTAGCAATCAAGAAACGCACAGCAAGCAAGCAACAACGCAAAGCTAGCAATCTAGCAACGTAAAGCTAGCAAGCTAGCAATGCAAAACTAGCAAGCTAGAAACGCAAAGCTAGCAAGCTAGGAACGGAACGTTAGCAAGGTAGCAACGCAAAACTAGCAAGCTAGCCACGCAAATCTAGCAAGTTAGAAACGCAAAGCTGGCAAGCTAGCAAAGAAAACTAGCAAGCTAGCAACTCAAAGCTTGCAAGCTAGCAGCGAATGCTGGCAAGCTAGCAACGAAAAGGTTCAAGATAGCAACGCAAAGCTGGTAAGCTAGCAACACATACCTAGCAAGCTAGCAACGGGAAGCTAGCAAGCTAGCAAGCTAGCAACGCATATCTACCAAGCAAGCAACGCAAAGCTACCAAGCTTGAAAGCAAAACTAGCAAGCTAGCAACGCAAAGCACCCAATATAACAACGCAAAGTTAACAAGTTAGCAACGAAAAGCTTCCAAGCTAGCAACTCAAAGCTAGCAAGCTAGCAACGCAAACCTAGCAAGACAGCAACCCAATGCTAGCAAGTTGCAACTAAAATTTAGCAATATAGCCAGCTAGCAACACAAAGCTTGCAAGCTAGCAAGATGGGTACGCAAAGCTAGCAAGCTAGCAACGCAATGGTAGCAAGATAGCAAAGAAAACTTGCAAGCAATAAACGCAAAGCAAGCAATCAAAGAAAATCTAGCAAACTAGCAACACATAGCTAGCAAACTAGAAACGAAAAGCCAGAAAGCTTGCAACGGAAAGTTAGCAAGGTAGCAATGTAAAGCTAGCAAGCTAGCCACGCAAATCTAGCAAGCCAGCAACGAATTCTGACAAACTAGAAACCCAAAACTGGCAATCTAGAAAAGCAAACAGGTAAGCTAGCAAAGCAAACCAAGCAAGCAGCAACCCAAAGCTAGCAATCTAGCAACGCAAATCTAGCAAGCTAGCAACGGAAAGCTAGCAAGCTAGCAACGCAATGCTGGCAAGCTAGGAACACAAAGATGGCAAGCTAGCAACGCATAGCTGGAAAGCTGAAACGCAAAGCTGGCAATTTAGGAACGCAAAGCCGGCAAGCTAGCAACGCAAAACTGGCAAGCTAGCAACGCAAAGATAGCAAGCCTGCAACTCATATCTAGCAAGCTAGTAAAGGAAACCTAGCAAGCTAGCAAAGAAAAGTCGGCAAGCTAGCATCGCAAAGCTGGCAAGCTAGCAACGAATAGCTGGAAAGCTAAAAACGCAAAGTTGGAAAACAAAAAACGCAAATATAGCAAGATAGCAACGCAAAGCTAGCAAGGTAACAATGCAAAGCTAGCAAGCTAGCTACGCAAATCAAGCAAGATAGCAAACTAGCAACGCAATGCTAGCAACGCAAAGTTAGGAAGTTAGCATCGCAAAGCTACCAAGCTAGCAATGCAAATCTAGCAAGTTAGCAACGCAAAGCTAGCTAGCTACCAACACAAATCTATCAAACAAAGAACGCAAAGCTGGCAAGCTAGCAAAGCATAGCTGGAAAGCTAGCAACGCACGGCTGGCAAACTAGAAACGCACAGCTGTCAAAATAGCAAAGCAAAGGTATCAAGCTAGCAACGCAAATCCAGCAAGCTAGCAACGAAAAGCTAGCAAGCTAGAAACGCACAGCTAGCAAGCGAGCAACGCAAAGGTACCAAGATAGGAACGCCAAGCTAACAAGCTAGCAACGCAAATCTAGCAAGCTAGCAACACAAAGCTAGCAAGATAGCAACGCTAAGCTTTCAAGATAGCAAAGCATATCTAGAAATCTAGCAAGCTAGCAACGCAAAGCTATCTAGTAACAACTGATAAATAGCAAGCTAAAAAGCCAAGCTAGCAATGTAGCAACGCACACCTATCAAGCTGGCCACGCAAAGCTAGCAAGCTAGCAACGCAATGCTA
>NW_019731625.1:2473-16438 GCF_002891405.2 Cryptotermes secundus
TGCTACCAAGCTAGCAAAGCAATGCTAGCAAGCTAACAACGCAAAGCTAGCAAGCAAGAAACGCAAAGCAAGCAAGCAACGCAAAGCTAGCAAGTTAGGAAAGAAAAGCTAGCAAGCTAGCAACGCAAATCAAGCAAGATAGCAACGCAAAGCTAGCCAGCTAACAACGCAAAGCTAGCAAACAACGAACGCAAAGCTGTCAAGCTAGCAAACCAAAGCTGGAAACCTAGCAACGGAATGTTAGCAAGCTAGCAACGCAAAGCTAGCAAGCTAGCAACTCAAAGCTATTAAGCTAGCAACGCAAAGACTGCAAGTTAGCAACGCATAGCTAGCAAGTTACCAATGCAAAGCTTGCAAGCTAGCTACGCAAATCTATCAAGCTAGCAACGCAAAGCTAGCTAGCCGGCAACGCATAGCTAGCAAGTTAGCAAAGCCAAGCTAGCATTGTAGCAAGGCAAACCTAACAAGCTTGCAACTCAAAGCTAGCAAGCTAGCAACGCAAGGCTACCAAGCTAGCAACGCAAAGCTAGCAAGCTAGCAACGCAAAACTAGCAAGCTAGCCACGCAAATCTAGAAGTTAACAACGCAAAGCTAGCAAGAAAGAAACGCAAAGCAAAGAAGCAAGCAACGCAAAGCTAGAAAGGTAGCAAAGCAAATCTAGCAAGCTAGCAACGCAAACCTAGCAAGCTAGCCGCGCAAATCTAGCAAGCTAGGAAAGCAAACCTGGCAAGCTAGCAACACAAATTAGCAAGCTATCAAATCAAGCTGGCAAGCTAGCAACGCATATCTAGCAATCTAGCAAGCTAGCAACGCAAAGCCAGCTATCTAGCAACGCAAAGCTAGCAAACTAGTAACGCAAAGCTAGCAAGGTGTCAACGCAAAATTATCAAGCTTGCAATGCAAACAAGAAAGTTAGCAACGGAAGGCTACCAAGCTAGCAAAGCAAAGCTTGCAAGCTTGCAAAGCAAAACTAGCAAGCTAGCTACGCAAAGCTAACAAGCAAGAAACGCAAAGCAAGCAAGTATTGCAAAGCTAGCAAGCTAGCAACGCGAAGCTACCAAGCTATTAACACAAAGCTAGGAAGCTAGCAACGATAAAGCAAGCAATTTAACAACCCAAATTTGGCAAGCTAGCATCGCAAACTGGCAAGCTAGCATATCAAAGATGGCAAGCTAGAAACCCAAAGCTGGAAAGATAGCAACGAATATCTAGCAGGCTAAAACGGAATGCTAGCAAGCTAGCAACGAAAAGATAGCAAGCTATGAACTTAAAGATAGCAAGCTAGCAACGCAAACAAGCAAGCTAGAAGGCAAAGCTAGTAAGCTATCAACGCAAAGCTACCAAGCTTGCAACCGAAATCTACCAAGCTACCAACGCAATACTAGCAAGCTAGCAACACATGCTAGCTAGATGGCAAGGCAAAGCTATCTAGTTAGCAACATAAATCTAGCAATATACAAGCTAGCAACTCAAAGCAACAAGCTATCAACGACAAGCTAGCAAGTTAGCTTCACAAATCTTGCAAGCTAGCAAGCTAGCAACGAATGCTAGCAAGCTAGCAAAGGAAAGCTAGCAAGAGAGCAACGTATACTTGCAAGCCAGCAACGCAAATCTAGCAATCTAGAATTGCAAAAATAGCAAGATAGAAAAGCAAAGCTAGCAAGCTAGCAACGGAAAGATGGCTAGCTAGCAACGCATAGTTGAAAGCTAACAAGCCAAAGCTGGCAATCTAGAAATGCAAACAGGCAAGCTAGCAACGCAAAGCTGTCTAGCTAGCAACGGAACGTTAGCAAGCTAGCAAAGCAAGTCCAACAAGCCAGCAAGCTAACAACCGGAAGCTAGAAAGCTAGAATCGCAAAGCTCGCAACGCAAATCTAGCAAGCTAGCAGTGCAAAGCTAGCAAGGTAGCAATGCAAAGCTAGCAAGATTTCTAATCAAAGATAGCAAGCTAGCCGAGCAAATCAAGCAAGCTAGGAACACAAATCTGGCAAGCTAGCTACTCAAATTTGCAAGCTATCAACTCTAAGCTGGCAAGCTAGCAACGCAAAGCCAGCTACCTAGCAACGCAAAGCTAGCAACCTAGCAACGCCAAGCTAGCAAGGTAGCAACCCAAAATTATCCAGCTGGAAACGCAAACTAGCAAGTTAGCAATGGAAGGCTACCAAGCTAGCAACGCAAAGCTAGCAACCTAGCAACGCCAAGCTAGCAAGGTAGCAACCCAAAATTATCCAGCTGGAAACGCAAACTAGCAAGTTAGCAATGGAAGGCTACCAAGCTAGCAACGCAAATCTACGAAGCTACCAACGCAATACAAGCCAGCTAGAAACGCAATGCTAGCTAGATGGCAAGGCAAAACTAGCTAGTTAGCAACGCAAATTTAGCAATCTACAAGCTAGCAACTCAAAGCTAGCAAGCTATCAACGGCAAGCGAGCAAGGTAGCAATACAAAGCTAGCAAGCTAGCAACGCAAAGCTTGCAAGCTAGAAACGTAAAGCTCGCAAGCTAACAAATCAAATCTAGCAAGCTAGCAATGCAAATCTACAAGGTAGCAATGCAAATCTAGCAAGCTAGCAATGCAAAGCTAGCAAGCTAGCTACGCAAATCTATCAAGCTAGCAACGAAAAGCTAGCAAGCTAGCAAAGCAGAGCTATGATGTTTGAAACGCAAAGCTAGCAAACTAGGAACGAAAAGGTAGCAATCTTGCAACGCACTGCTGGCAAGCTAGCAACGCACACGTAGCAAGATAGCAACGCAAAGCCGGCAAGCAAGCAAATTAAAGTTAGCATGTTAGCAACGCAAAGCTAGCAAGCTAGCACCGCATAGCTGGCAAGCTAGAACGCAAAGCTGGGAAGTTGCAACGCAAAGCAAGCAAGCTAGCAAGGCAAAGAGAGCAAGCTAGCAACGCAAAACTAGCAAGCTAAAACGCAAAGCTAGCAAGCTAGCCACGCAAAGCTACCAAGTTAGAAACTCAAAACTAGCAAGCTATCAACGCAAAGCTAGCAAGCTAGCAACGGAAAACAACCAACAAAGCTAAGAACACCAATCTAGCAAGCTAGGAACGCAAAGCTAGCAAGATAGCAACGCAAAGCTACCAAGCTAGCAACGCAATGTTATCAAGCTAACAACGCATATCTAGCAAACTAGCAAGCTAGGAACGCGACACTAGCTAGCTAGAAACGCAAAGCTAGCGAACAAGCAACGCCAAGATAACAACGTAGCAACGCAAACGTACCAAGCTGGCAAAGCAAAGCTAGCAAGCTAGAGATGCAAGTCTACCAAAATAGCAACGCAAAGCTAGCAAGCTAGCAACGCAAAGCTTGCAAGCTAGCAACGCAAAGCTAGAAAGCAAGGAAAAGCAAAGCTTGCAAACAAGCAACGCAACGGTAGCAAGTTAACAACGGAAAGCTAGCAAGTCAGCAACGGTAAGCTAGCAAGCAAGCAACGCAAAGCTAGCAAGCTAGCCACGCATTTCTAGCAAGCTAGCAAAGCAAAGCTGACAAGCTTGCAACGCAAAGGTGGCAAGCTAGCAACGGAAAGCTAACATGCTAGAAACGCAGAGCACGCAAGCCACCAACGCAAATCTAGCCAGCTAGCACTGCAAAGCTAGCAAGATAACAAAGCAAAGCTAGCAAGATAACAAAGAAAAGTTATGTAGTTAGCAACGCAATGTTAGCAAGCAAGCAACAGAAGCTAGCAAGCTAGCAACGCACTGCTGGCAAGCTAGCAACGCAGACCTAGCAAGATAACATCGCAAAGCTGGCAAACAAGCTACGCAAAGCTAGCATGCTAGCAAATCAAAGCTCGCAAGCTAGCCACGCATAGCTAGCAAGCTAGCAAAGCCAAGCTAGGAAGTTAGCCACGCAAAGCTAGCAAGCTAACAAAGCAAAGGTAGCAAGCTAGCAAGGAAAATAGTGCAAGCTAGCAAGATAGAACGCAAAGCTAGCAAGCTAGCAACGCAAAGATACCAAGCTATCAACTCAAATCTAGCAAGCTAGCAACGCACAGCTAGCAAGCTAGCAACGGAAAACAACCAACAAATCTAAGAACACCTAGCTAGCAAGCTAGCAACGCAAATCTAGAAAGATAGCAACGTAAAGCTACCAATTTGGCAACGCAAAGTTATCAGATTAACAACGCATATCTAGCAAACTAGCAAGCTAGCAACGCAAGGCTAGCTAGCTAGAAAAGCAAAGCTAGCAAACGAGCAACTCCAAGCTAGCAACGTAGCAACGCAATCCTACCAAGTTTGGAAAGCAAAGCAAGCAAGCTAGAAACGCAAGTCCAACAACCTAGCAACGCAAAGCTAGCAAGCTAGCAAGGCAAAGATAGCAAGCCAGCAACGCAAAGCTAGCAAGCTAGAAACGTCAAGCAAGCACGCTACAAAGTAAAGGTAGCAACGCAACGCTATCAAGCTAGCAACGGAAAGCTAGCAAGGATGCAACGCAAAGCTAGCAAGCTAGAAACGTCAAGCAAGCAAGCAAGCAAAGCAAAGGTAGCAACGCAACGCCAGCAAGCTAGCAACGGAAAGCTAGCAAGGAAGCAACGCAAAGCTAGCAAGCTAGCCACGCAAATCTAGCAAGCTAGCAAAGCAAAGATGACACACTTGCAACGAAAACTGGCAAGCTCGAAACGCAAATCTGGCAAGCTAGCAACCCAAACTGTCAAGCTAGCAACGCAAAGCTGGCAAGGGAGCAACGCTTATCTAGCAAGCTAGCAAGTTAGCAACGCAAAGCTAGCTATCTAGCAACGAAAAGCTAGCAAGATAACAACGCCAAGATAGCAAGGTAGCAACGCATATCTATCAAGCTGGCAACGCAAAGCTAGCAAGTTAGCAACGGAAGGCTACCAAGCTAGCAACGCAAAGCTAGCTATCTAGCAAAACAAACTAGCAAGCAAGCAACTGTAAACTAGCAAGGAAGCAACGTAAAGCTAGCAAGCTAGCCACGCAAATCTAGCAAGCTAGCAAGGAAAGCTGACAAGCTTGGAACGCAAAGGTGGCAAGATAGCAACGGAAAGCTAACATGCTTGAAACGCAAAGCTCGCAAGCTACCAACGCAAATCTAGCGAGCTAGCAAAGCAAGGCTAGCAAGATAGCATTGCAAAGCTAGCAAGATAGCAAAGAAAAGCTATGTAGTTAACAACGCCATGTTAGCAAGCTAGCAACAGAAGCTAGCAAGCTAGCAACGCACTGCTGGCAAGCTAGCAACGCAGACCTAGCAAGATAGCATCGCAAAGCTGGCAAGCAAGCAACGCAAAGCTAGCATGCTAGCAAATCAAAGCTCGCAAGCTAGCCACGCATAGCTAGCAAGCTAGCAAAGCCAAGCTAGGAAGTTAGCCACGCAAAGCTAACAAGCTAGCAAAGCAAAGCTAGCAAGCTAGCAAGGCAAATAGAGCAAGCTAGCAAAATAGAACGCAAAGCTAGCAAGCTAGCAACGCAAACTACCAAGCTATCAACTCAAATCTAGCAAGCTAGCAACGCACAGCTAGCAAGAATGCAACGGAAAACAACCAACAAATCTAAGAACACCCAGCTAGCAAGCTAGCAAGGCAAATCTAGAAAGATAGCAACGCAAAGCTACCAATTTGGAAACGAAAAGTTATCAGGTTAACAACGCATACCTAGCAAACTAGCAAGCTAGCAACGCAAGGCTAGCTAGCTAGAAACGCAAAGCTAGCAAACCAGCAACGCCAAGGTAGCAACGTAGCAACGCAATCCTACCAAGTTTGCAAAGCAAAGCTAGCAAGCTAGAAACGCAAGTCCACCAACCTAGCAACGCAAAGCAAGCAAGCTAGCAAGGCAAAGATAGCAAGCCAGCAACGCAAAGCTAGCAAGCAAGGAACGTCAAGCAAGCAAGCAAGCAACGCAAAGGTAGCAAGTTAGCAACGCAAAGCTAGCTATCTAGCAACGAAAAGCTAGCAAAAAAGCAACGCCAAGATAGCAAGGTAGCAACGCATACCTATCAAGCTGGCAACGCAAAGCTAGCAAGCTAGCAACGCAAAGCTAGCAAGCTAGCAAAGCAAAGATGACACACTTGCAACGAAAACTGGCAAGCTCGAAACGCAAACCTGGCAAGCTAGCAACGCAAACTGTCAAGCTAGCAAAGCAAATCTGGCAAGGTAGCAACGCTTATCTAGAAAGCTAGCAAGTTAGCAACGCAAAGCTAGCTATCTAGCAACGAAAAGCTAGCAAAAAAGCAACGCCAAGATAGCAAGGTAGCAACGCATACCTATCAAGCTGGCAACGCAAAGCTAGCAAGCTAGCTACGGAAGGCTAACAAGCTAGCAACGCAAAGCTAGCTATCTAACAAAACAAAGCTAGAAAGCAAGCAATGCAATATTAGCAAGCAAGAATCGCAAAACAAGCAAGCAAGCAACGCAAAGCAAGCAAGCTAGCAACGCAAAGATAAAAAGTTAGCAACGCAAAGCTAGCAAGCTAGCAACGCAAAGCTAGCAAGCTAGCAAAGCAAATGTAGCAAGCTAGCAACTCAAAACTAGCAACGCAAAGCCAGCAAGCTACCATCGCAAAGCTAGCATTCAAGCAACGCAAAGCTAGAAAGCTAGAAACACACTGCTGGCAAGTTAGAAACGCACAACTGGCAAGATAGCAACGCAAAGCACGCAATCTAGAACGCAAAGCTAGCATGCTAGCAAAGCAAAGCTAGTAAGCTAGCAACGCAAAGCTAGCAAGCTAGCAAGGGAAAGCTATCAAGCTAGGAAAAACAAAGCTAGGAAGCTAGCAACGCAAATCTAGCAAGCTAGCAACTTAATGGTAGCAAGTTAGCAAGGCAAGATTTGCAAGCTAGCAAGGCAAAGCTAGCAAGCTAGAACGAATGCTAGCAAACTAACAACGCAAAGCTACCAAGATAACAAATCAAACCTAGAAAGCCAGCAACATAAAGCTAGCAAGCTTACTACGAAAATCTACCAAGCTAGGAACGCCAAGCTAACAAGCTAGCAACGCAAAGCTGGCAAGCTAGCAACGCAAAGCTAGCAAGATAGCAACGCAAAGCTATCAATCTAGCAAAGTTTATCTCGCAATGTAGCAAGCTAGCAACGCAAAGATAGCTAGATGGCAACGAATAGCTATCAAGCTTGCAACGCCAATCTAGCATTGTATCAAGGAAAACCTATCAAGCTGGCAACGCAAAGCAAGCTAGAAAGCAACGCAAAGCTAGCAAGATAGCAAAGCAAAGCTAGCGACCTAGCAACGCAAAGCTAGCAAGCTAGCCGCGCAAATCTAGCAAGATAGGAACGCAACCCTGGCAAGCTAGCATCGCAAATTTGCAAGCTATCAACTTTAAGCTTTCAAGCTAGCAAGCCATATCTAGCAATCTAGATAGCTATCAACGCAAAAAAAAAGCTATCTAGCAACGCAAAGCTAGCAAACTAGCAACGCCAAGCTAGCAAGGTATCAACGCAAAATTATCAAGCTGGCAATGGAAACTCGCAATTAGCAACGGAATGCTACCAAGCTAGCAAAGCAAAGCTAGCAAGCTAGCAAATCAAAACTTGCAAGCTAGGAACGCAAAGCTAATAAGCAAGAAACGCAACGCAAGCAAGTAACGCAAAGCTAGCAAGCTAGCAACGCAAAGCTAGCAAGCTATCAACCCAAAGCTATCAAGCTAGCAACGAGAAAGCTAGCAAGGAAGCAACGCAAACTGGCAAGCTATCAACGCAAAATGGCAAGCTAGCAAATCAAATCTGGCAGAAAGCAAACCCAAACTTGCAAGCAAGAAACGCATATCTAGCAAGCTAGAAACGGAATGCTAACAAGCAAGCAACGCAAAACTAGCAAGTTAGCAACTCAAAGATAGCAAGCTAGCAACGCAAAGAAGCAAGCTAGAAGTAAAGCTAACAAGCTATAAACGCAAAGCTACCAAGCTAGCAACGCAAATCTACCAAGCTCCCAACGCAATACTAGCAAGCTAGCAACGCAATGCTAGCTATAAAGCAAGGCAAAGCTAGCTATTTAGCAACGCAAATCTAGCAATTTACAAGCTAGCAACTCAAAGCTAGCAAGCTAGCAACTCAAAGCTAGCAATCTATCAACGCCAAACTAGCAAGGTAGCAACACAATGCTAGCAAGCTAGCAAGCTAGCAACGAATGCTAGCAAGATAGCAAAGGAAAGCTAGCAAATTAGGAATGTAAAGATTGCAAGCTAGCCTCGCAAATCTAGGAAGCTAGCAACGCAAAGCTGGCAAGCTTGAAACGCAAACCTGGTAAGCTAGAAATGCAAAGCTGGCAAGCTAGCAATGCAAATCTAGCAACTTAGCAACGCAAAGATAGCAAGCTAGAAACGGAAAGTTGGGAAGATAGCAACGAAATCTAGCAAGCTAGCAACGGAAAGCTAACAAGGTAGCAAAGTATACCTAGCAAGCTAGCAACGGAAAGCTAGCAAGCTAGCATCGCAAAGTTAGCGAGCTTGCAACGGAAAGTTAACAAGGTAGCAAAGTATATCTAGCAAGCTAGCAATGCAAAGATAGCAAGCTAGAAACGCAATGCTAGCAAGCTAGCTACGCTTATCTAGCAAGATAACAAGCTAGCAACGGAAAGCTAGCAAGTTAGCAAGGCAAAGATGGCATGATAGCAACGCATAGCCGGAAAGCTAACAAGGCAAAGCTGGCCATCTAGAAATGCAAAGCAGGCAAGCTAACAACGCAAAGCTGGCAAGCTGGCAACGCAAAGCTGGCAAGCTAGCAACGGATAGATAGCAAGCTAGCAACGCATATCTAACAAGCTAGCAAGCTTGCAACCGAAAGCTAGCAAGCTAGAGACGCAAACTTCGCAAATTAGCAACACAAATCTAGCAAGCTAACAATGCTAATCTAGCAAGCTTACAAGCTAGCAACGCAAAGCTCGCAAGCTAGCAACTCAAAGCTATCAAGATAGCAACGCAAAGATAGCAAGTTATCAATGCAAAGCTAGAAAGGTAGCAATGTTAATCTAGCAAGCTTGCTACGCAAATCTATCAAGAGAGCAAGCAAGAAACGCAAAGCTAGCAAGCTAGGAACGCAAAGCTAAGAAGTAAGCAACGCAAAGCTAGCAAGATAGCAAACTAACAACGCACAGCTGGCAAAGCTAGCATCGCACATCTGGCAAGATAACAACGCAAAGCTAGCAAGCTTGCAACTCAAAGCTACCATGCTAGCAAAGCAAAGCTAGCAAGCTAGCCACGCAGAGCTAGCAAGCTAGCAACACAAAGCTAGCAAGCTAGAAACGCAAAGCTATGTAGATAACAATGCAAAGCTAGCAAGCTTGCAACGCAAATCTAGCAAGATAGCAAGGCAAAAATACCAAGCTAGCAACGCAAACTAGCAAGCATTAACGCAAATCTAGCAAGATAGCAACGCAAAGATAGCAAGCTAGCAACCAAGGTAACAAGGTAACAACGCATATCTAGCAATCTAGCAAGCTAACAACGCAAAATTAGCTAGATTGATACGCAAAGCTTGCAAGATAGCAACACCAAGTTAGCAAGGTGGTAAAGCAAACATATCAAGCTGGCAACGAAAAGCTAGCAAACTAGCAACTCATGTCTACCAAGCTAGCAACTCATTTCTAGCAAGCTAGCAACGCAAATCTAGCTATCTAGCAACGCAAAGCTACCAAGATAGCAATCCCAAGCTAGCAAGGTAGCAACGCAAACCTATCAAGGTGGCAAAGCAAAGCTAAAAAGCTAGCAACGCAAAGCTAGCTAGCTAGCAAAGCAATATTAGCAAGCAAGAAACGCAAAGCAATCAAGCAAGCAACGCAAAGCTAGCGAGCTAGCAACTCAAAGCTAGCAAGCTAGCACCGCAAATCTAGCAAGCTAGCAACGCAAAGCTAGTAAGCTAGCAACGGAAATCTAACAAGGTAGAAACGCAAATCTAGCAAGTAGCAACGCATATCTAGCAAGCTAGCAACGGAAAGCTAGCAAGTTTGCAACGCAAAACTTGCAAGCTAGAAACGCAAAGATAGCAAGATAGCAACGCAAAGCAAGAGAGCTAGCAACGCAAAGCTATCAAGCTAGCAACGCATGTCTACCAAGATAGCAACGCAAACCTAACAAGCTAGCAACGCAAATCTAGAAAGCTAGCAACGCAAAGCTAGCAAGCAAGAAACTCAAAGCAAGCAAGTAACGCAAAGTTAGCAAGCTAGCAACCCAACGGTAGCAAGCTAGCTACGGAAAGCTACCACGTTAGCAACGCAAATGTAATAAGCTAGCCCCGCTTACCTATCAAGCTAGCAAAGCAAAGCTGGTAAACTAGCAAAGCAAACTGGCTAGCTAGCAAAGCAAAGCAGGTAAGCTAGCAACGCAAAGCTGGCAAGCTAGCACAGCAAAGCTGGCGAGCTAGCAACGCATAATTAGCAAGCTAGGAACGCAAAGCTTGCTATCTAGAAACGCAAGCTAGCAAACTAGCAACGACAAGCTAGTAAGGTAGCAACGCAAACCTATCAAGCAGGCAAAGCAAAGCTAGCAAGCTAGCAATGCAAGAATACCAAGCTAGCAAAGCAAAGAAAGCAAGCTAGCAGAGCAAAGCTAGCTAGCTAGCAACGCAAATCTAGCTAGCTAGCAACGCAAAATTAGCAAGCAAGAAACGCAAAGCAAGCCAGCAAGCAACGCAAAGCTAGCGAGCTAGCAAAGCAAAGCAAGCAAGCTAGCAACACAAACGGGCAAACCAGCAACGCAAAGCTGGCTATCTAGCAACGCCAAGCTAGCAAGGAAGCAACGAAAACATATCAAGCTGCCAACGCAAAGCTAGCAAGCTACTAAGGAAAGCTACCAAGTTAGAAATCAAAGCTAGCAATCTAGCGAAGCTAAGCCAGCAAACTAACAACGAGAAAGTGGCAGGCTAGCAAACCAAACCTGGCAAGGCTGCAACGCATATCTAGCAAGCTAGCAACGGAAATCTAGCAAGCCAGCAACGCAAATCTATCAAGCTAGCAAAGCAAAGACAGTAAGATACCAACGCCACGCTAGCAAGGTAGCAGCGGAAAGCTAGCAAGCTATCAACGCAATGTTACCAAGCTAGCAACGCAAATCTAGCAAGCTAGCAACTCAATGGCAGCAAGCTAGCAACTAAAGCTAGCAAGCAAGAAACGCAAAGAAAACAAGCATGCAAGCAACCCAAAGCTAGCAAGATAGCAACGCAAAACTAGAAAGCTAGCAACGAAAAGCTAGCAATATAGCAACGCATATCTAGCAAGTTATCAAGGTAGCAACAGAAAGCGATAGTTAGCAACGCAAAGCTATCAAGCTAGCCACGCATATCTAGTAAGCTAAGAACGCAAAGCTAGTAAGAAAAAACGCAAAACTAGCAGGCTTGCAAAGAAAAGCTAGCAAGCTAGCCGCGCAATACTACCAAGCTAGGAACACAAAACTGGCAAGCTAGCTTCTCCTATTTGGCAACATATCAAGGCTAAGCTGGCAAGCTAGCAACGCATATCTAGCAAGCTAGCAACGAAAAGCCAGCTGTTTACCAACGCAAAGCTAGCAAGTTAGCAACACCAAGCTAGAAAGGTAGCAACGCAAAATTATCAAGCTGGCAACACAAAGTAGAAAGTTAGCAACGGAAGGCTACCAAACTTGCAAAACAAAGCTGGCAAGCTAGCAAAGCAAAACTAGCAAGCTAGCATATCAAAGTTGGCAAGCTAGCAGACCAAACCTGGGAAGCTAGCAACGCATATCTAGAAAGATAGAAACGGAATCCTAGCAAGCTAGCAACGCAAAGCTGGCAAGCTAACAACGCAAAGCTAGGAAGCTAGCAACACAAAGCTAGCAAACTAGCAACGAAAAAGCAAGCAAGCCTGAAACTCAAAGCTGACAAGCTATCAACGCAAAGCTAGCAAGATAGCAAAGAAATGCTAGCAAGCTAGCAACGCAAAGCTGGCAAGCTAACAACGGAAAGCTAGGAAGCTAGCAACACAATTCTAGCAAGATAGCAAGGCAAACTAGGTAGTTAGCGACGCAAATCTAGCGATCTAGCAAGGCTGTAACACAAAGTTAGCAAGCTATCAACGCCAAGCTAGCAAGGTATCTACACAAAGCTAGCAAGCTAGCAACGAATGCTAGCAAGCTAGCAAAGGAAAGCTAGCAAGTTAGCAACGTAATGATAGCAAGCTAGGGTCGAAAACCGAGCAAGCTAACCTCGAAAATCTAGCAAACAAGCAACGCAAAGCTGGGAAGCTAGAAAAGCAAACCTGGTAAACTACCAACGCAAAGCTGGCAAGCTAGCAATGCAAAGCTTGCAAGCTAGCAACGCAAATCTAGCAATCTAGCAACGGAAGAAAGCAAGCTATAAACGCAAAGCTGGCAAGTTAGCAACGCAAAGATGGCAAGCTAGCAACGCATAGCTGGAAACCTAACAAGGCAAAGCTGGTAATCTAAAATTGCAAAGCAGGCAACCTAGCAACGCAAACCTGGCAAGCTAGCAAAAGAAATTTAGCAAGCTAGCAACTCAAAGGCATCAAGCTAGCAACCAAAAATTGCAAGCTAGCAAGGCAAAGCTAGCAAGGTAGCAATGCAAAGCTAGAAAGCTAGCTACGCAAACCATTCAAGCTAGCAAGCTAGCAACGCAAAGCTAGCAAGATAGGAACGCAATGCTAGGAGGTTAGCTACGCAAAGCTAGCAAGCTAGCAACGAAAATCTAGCAATCTAGCAACGGACAGCTGGCAAGCTAGCAACGCACAGCTGGCAAGATAGCAGAACAAAGCTATCAAGCTAGCAAAGCAAAGATAGCATGCTAGCACAGCAAAGCTAACAAGCTAGCCACTCAAGGCTAGCAAGCTAGCAACGCAAAGCTAGGAAGCTAGCCACGCAAAGCTAGCAAGATAGCAAAGCAAAAACTAGCAAGCTAGAACGCAAATTTTGCAAGCTAGCAACGCACAGCTACAAAGCTAGAAATTCAAAACTATCTAGTTAGCAACGCAAAGCTAGCAAGCTAGCAACGCAAAGCTAGCAAGATAATAACGCAATGCTAGGAGGTTAGCTACGCAAAGCTAGCAAGCTAGCAACGAAAATCTAGCAATCTAGCAACGGAGAGCTGGCAAGCTAGCAACGCAAAGCTGGCAAGATAGCAACACAAAACTATCAAGCTAGCAAAGCAAAGATAGCATGCTAGCACAGCAAATCTAACAAGCTAGCCACGCAAGGCTAGCAAGCTAGCAACGCAAAGCTAGCAAGCTAGCTACGCAAAGCATTCAAGCTAGCAAGCTAGCAAAGCAAAGCTAGCAAGATAGGAACGCAATGCTAGGAAGTTAGCTACGCAAAGCTAGCAAGCTAGCAACGAAAATCTAGCAATCTAGCAACGGACAGCTGGCAAGCTAGCAACGCACAGCTGGCAAGATAGCAACACAAAGCTATCAAGCTAGCAAAGCAAAGATAGCATGCTAGCAAAGCAAAGCTAACAAGCTAGCCACGCAAAGCTAGCAAGCTAGAAACGCAATGCTAGCAAGCTAGCTACGCAAAGGTAGCAAGATTGCAACGCAAAGCTAACAAGCTAGCAACGCAAAGCTAGCAAGCTAGAACGCAAATCTTGCAAGCTAGCAACGCACAGCTACAAAGCTAGAAATTCAAAACTATCAAGTTAGCAACGCAAAGCTAGCAAGCTAGCAACGCAAAGCTACCAAGCTAAGAACACCAAGCTAGCAAGCTAGCAACGCAAAGCTAACAAGATAGTAACGCAAAGTTTCCAAGCTAGCAAAGCAAAGGTTTCAAGCTAACAACGCATATCTAGCAATCTAGCAAGCTCGCAACGCAACACTAGCTATCTAGAAACGCAAAGCTATTAAGATAGCAACGGAAAGCTAACAAGGTAACAACGCAAAGCAAGTAAGCTAACCACGCAAATCTAGCAAGTTAGGAAAGCAAAGCTGTCAAACTAGCAACGCACACTGGGAAGCTAGCAACGCAAACAGGCAAGCTAGCAACGCAAAGCTGCCAGGCTAGCACCGCAAAGCTGACAAGCTAGCAATGCATATCTAGC
>NW_019731626.1:0-2248 GCF_002891405.2 Cryptotermes secundus
CGGAAAGTTAGCAATCTAGCAACCAAAGCTAGCAAGCTAGCAACGTAAAACTAGAAAACTAGCAACGTTAAGCTATCAAGCTAGGAACACAAAAATAACAGGCTATCAACACAAATATGACAAGCTAGCCACCCAAAGCTTGCAAATTAGCAACACACAGATGGAAAGATTGCAAAGAAAATCTGGCAAGCTAACAAGCAAAACTATCAAGCTAGCAACGCAAAGTTAGCAAGGTAGCAACGCAAAGTTAGCAAGCTAGCAACGCAATGCTAGCTAGCTAGCAAAGCAAATCTAGCAAGCTAGCAACGAAAGCTAGCAAGCAAGAAACGCAAAGCATGCAATCCAGCAAGCAACGCAGAGCTAACAAGAGCAAAGCAGCATGCTAGATACGCAATTCTGGAAAATTAGCAAAGCAAACCAGGCAAGCGAGGCAAGCTAGCAACGCAAAGCTGGCAAGCTAGCAACGCAAAGCTAGCAAGTTAGCAACGCATATCTAGCAAGCTAGCAAGCTAACAACGGAAAGCTAGCAAGCTAGCAACGCAAAGATAGCAAGTAAGCAACGCTAAGATAGCAAGGTAACAACGCAAATCTAGCAAGCAAACAACGCAAAAATAGCAAGCTTTCAACGCAAAGATACTAAGCTAGCAAAGCAAACCTGGCACTCTAGCAACGCAAAGCTAGCAAGCTAGGCTACGAAAGTCTAGCAAGCAAGAAACGCAAAGCAAGCAAGCAAGCAACGAAAAGCTAGCAAGCTAGCAACGTGAAACCTACCAAAATTGCAACGCCAAGCTAGCAAGCAACAACGCAAAGCTAACAAGCTAATAACGCAAATCTAGCAAGAAAGCAACGCAAATCTAACAAGCTAGCAACGCAAGTCTTGAAATCTAGCAAGCTAGCAACGCCAAGCTATCAAAGTAACAACGCAATGCTAGCAAACTAACAACGCAAAGATAGCAAGCTAGCAACGCAAAGCTACCAAGCTAGCAACGCATATATAGGGATCTAGCAACGGAAATCTAGCAAGCTAGATTCCTAGCAACGCAAAGCTAGCAAGATTGCAACACAAATCTGGCAATCTAACAAGCTAGCAATGCAAAGCTAGCAAGCGAGGAACGCAAAGCTAGCAAGATTGCAACGGATAGATTGAATGATAGCAACGCCAAGCTAGCAATCTATCAAGGCAAAACTAAAAAGCTAGCAAAGCAAAGCTAAAAAGCTAGCAACGCAAAGCTAGCAAGCTAGAGACGATATTCTTACAAGATATCCACGCAAATGTAGCAAGCAATATTCGCAAAGCAAGCAAACAAATAAGCAATTTACGCAAAACTATCAAGATACCAAAGCGAAGCTAGCAAGATAGGAACGCAAATCTAGCAAGCTTGCGTCGAAAAGCTAGCAAGCTAGAAAAGGAAAGCTAGCAAGCTAGTAACGCAAAGCAAGCAAGTTACAAACGAAAAGCTAGAAAGCTAGCAACGCAAGTTAGCAAGCTAGAAAAAAAAGCTGGCAAACTAGCAACGAACAGCTGGCAAGCTAGCAACGCAAAGCTGACAAGCTAGCAAAGCGAAGCTAGCAAGCTAGAAACGCAAAGATAGCAAGTTAGAAAAGCAAAGCTTGCAAGCTTGCAAAGCAAACCTAGCAAGATAGCAACGCAAAACTAGCAAGCTATCCAAGTAAAGCTAGCAAGAGAAATACGCAAAGCAAGCAAGCAAACAAGTAAGCAATTTACACAAAATTATCAAAATAGCAACGCGAAGCTAGCAAGATAGCAAAGCAAAGGTAGCAAGCTTGCATCGCAAAAATAGCGTGGTAACAACGCAAAGCTAGCAAGCTAGCAACGGAAAGTTAGCAAGCTAGCAACGCAAAGCTGGCAAGCTAGCAACATAAAGCTACCAAGATAGCAACGAAAAACTAGCAAGCTTGCAACGCAAAGCTAGGAATCTAGGTACGGCAAAGCTAGCAAGCAAGCAACCCAAATCTTGCAAGCTAGCAAGCTAGTGACGCAAAGCTAGCAAGCTAGCGACGCAAAGCTAGCAAGCTAGTAACGCAAAACTAACAAGCTAGAAACGAAATGCTAGTAAGAGAGCAACGAAACGCTAGCAAGCTAGCAACGAAAATCAAGTTATCTAGCATGCTAGGAACGCAAACCTAGCAAGCGAACAACGCAAAGCTAAGAAGCTAACAACTCAAAGCTAGCAAGATATTTAAGCTAATCTAGCAAGCTAGCAACTCAAAGCTAGCAAGCTATTAA